>NC_064850.1:69852881-70132881 GCF_024139225.1 Suncus etruscus
ACCATGACACTTACAGCTTCTGTTTGTTGCTCACATTCCTTGGGTAGTGTTTGCATCACTTCATTCAGCCAGAATCTTCAGATCTCCTGCTTCCCATTACTCAGTGGTTTTTTGTTTTTTGTTTTTGGTATTTTTGTTTTTGTTTTATGGTTTGGGGCCATATCCAGTGGTATTCAGGGTTTACTTCTAGCTCTACACTCAGGGAGTACACTCTGCACTCAATCCGGGCTGGGTTTGGAGGACCATATGTGGTGTTGGAAATTGAAACCAGGTCAGCTACATACAAAGCAAGTCTCCAGTCCACTTTACTAACTGTGGATCCCATATGTGAGAATGTATATAGATTCAAAGGACTAGGACATAAATCTCAGGTGAGGTTGCATGAGAGGAGGGAGTCATTATTCAACCTATCCATATGTAAAACATATATTACCGTGGAATTATATCTTAAAGCTATTATCGTAATCAAGTTGATATCTTGATAAAGCTATTATAAAAAATAGAGAGGCATGGATAAAATTAATTTAACATGTATTTTTAAAACACATATGGGGAGCCAATGATATAGTCCAGCAGGTAAGGCACTTTCCTTGAAGGCAGTCAATCCAGGTTCGAATCCCATATGCTCCCCTATGCTGGGAGTGAGTCCTGTGTGCACACCCAGGAACAACCCTTGAACATTGCCAGATGTGGCCCCCAAACCATAATAAATAAATAAAACCAGAAAACACACATTAACTTTTAAAAAGTATTAATCATTAAAATTTAGTTTTGATCTTGACTATAATAAACCAACTGTAAAAAAAGATTTTGAGACATATAAATAAAATTGAATATGACCATTTGATAATATTGGAGTTATAAATTATGGGAGGTGATAATGATATTAATTCTGCTCCATTAAAAGCATAATAAGTATTTTATTATTAAATAAAATAATTTCTGGGAGACAGTTTAAAATTCTAACATAAAAATAGAGGTCAAAGTAGATGAAATCTGAAAGGCAATATGTTAATCATCTAGGTCTTGGATAGATAGCAAAGAGGATTTGGCTATTATTCTTGTCTCTCAATTTACTTACATTTGAAACTTTTTGATAGTAAAATAATAAGGTCTAGTTATAAAAACTAGTTCCATTTTTATCACTTAAAAATGTGAAAAGAGTTTATTTGGAAGTTTTAAACAAGTGTAGTATCTTCTTTAATATTTTATATATATTTTTATTCTTTAACCAAAAATTAATAAATCTCATAGAGATGTTCCCAAATGACCTCTAGTTTTACCTAAAATGCTCTACAAATAATGTCATTTTCTATGTGCTGTGACATTTTTATGATTAGAAGGCTCTTCTCCAGGTAATTGATTTTTTGCAAAGGGCAGATGTACCCGGCTTTCACAGTCTTCTATTTCCAGAAAACTCAAAGTTTTCTCTTCAGTATGTTTTAAAGCTCTTTCAGAAAGTGAAATGCTTGAAATTGGAACAGTCCCTGCAGTCTGCAACTTCAACACTGGTTCAAAATATCCCTCCAGAATTGATAAATAATCACACACATCTTTGTGATTTTTTTCCCAAAGGAGAAGTTTAATTCACCTGCGTTTTCAAATTCTTAAAGTTAATGAATGGCCAAGAGATGCTATCAAAAAGGGAAGAGAAAAGATAGAGTAGGCATTTATAGGGCATTGCCACCCCTCAAAAAACACAGCACCTCAGTCAGATAGCAATCTGCCAGAACATGAACATCAATAAGGCCTTAAGTGGGGAGGAGGTATGAAAAAAGAGGAAAAGATGGACTAAAAGTGAGATAAGGACAGTGATAGTCTTGGGCATTTTCGTGGTAGTAAAGGTATAGTAACTGTGTAAAGGTGTATTGTAAAGGTTATTTAAGACTGTAAAGGTTATTTAAACTATATGTTTCATTTTTAATAGCTTCTCCCTTAACAAATACTAGGACTCAATACATTCCAGCCAAAATTTGTCCAAACTGTTCTTTGCCATACACGCAACTGTCTGACAAAAGATAAAAAGCAAGAAACTACAGTTAAAGATCTGTTGAGTGTAGAAATTAAACTCAAAAATACAGAAGAAGCCACTATGATCAAAATAAAAATTATATTTAAAAAAAATACAGAAGAAAAGCAAAAGCTATGAGCTATGAGAATCTAATTGCCTTTGTAAATAAATACTTTATAGATGAAAAAGGAGACCAAACATTTCAACAATGGTCAATAAAAATCTCATCTAACAATCAAACACCTCACATCCAAAAAAGATTAATTATTGGGTCAGTAAGTGTGTTTATATTGGTAAGATTAAATAGATTAACATATCTACATGAAATCCTGCATTGAATTTAGATCACCAGACATTTTCTTTGCAACTTATATGAATTAACACATAGTTCAAATCTGGCTACCTGTAGGCTACCACTTTACAGCTTTTAATTCGATGGGGTCAAAGAAGAAACATTACAAAAGCAAGACTTGTTTTATTTCCTCAATGGAAGAATCTCTCCCTGATTACACTGCCAAAAAACAGCATTGTCTCCTCCCAGCAACAGACCTTTCCTTCTTGTAAACATGCCTTTTTTTTGGAGTTGTCTGTTAGAAGTTCAGTCTTATCTATGTTCCCGAAACAAAACAATTAGCCATAAGGCCAGTGTAAGTAAAAGTCGTTAACATGAAATGGCTTGGCCTGCCTGCACTTCACAGCTTTTCAGAGAGCACTGTGAGGTAAGCATCTGACTTGACTGCTGTGAGCTCTGGAGCATTGAGTACTGCCGGCCTGTGCCCGTGACTGTCCTGCTGATCACTCAGAAATCCTCTGCAAAGCACTTCCCTATTCCAGGCAAAGTGTACAACGCGACCTTCAATCTTTCGCAAACCAGCTGTACATTCCAAAGATAAGAAATACTTAACAAAAAAGATTTTTAAGTCATCTATCTAAAAAAAAAATTTAAGATTATTTATTTTTAAATTGAATCACCATGAAATACAATTACAAAACTGTTGATAGTTGAATTTCACTCATATTTTGTTCCAACATCCATCCCTGCATCAGTGTACACTTCCCACCATCAATGTCCTCAGTTTCCCTCTGTCTCTCCCTCCAGACTACCTTAGGGTTTAGGTTTAGGGGCTGGAGCAGAGAGTAACGTACTTCCTTTGCATGCAGCTGACCCAGCCTCACCTCTTCACAGAATATGGTCTCCTAAACTTCACCAGAAATTATCCCTGAGTGCAGAGTCTAGACTAGAGTATAGCAGGTATGACCCCCCCAAAATAAACAAATAATAATAATGATGATAATTATGTTTAGTTCTAAAGACCTGGAAAATATGTAGAAAACGTGCCCTGCAACATTATATTTTCATTTTCAAAGACACAAATTTACCTCAGAGGTCATTCTAAAATCACAATGTATGACAGAATGTCAATATGAGAAAGTCATTTACTTTAAAATTTTATTTCCTTGTACCCAGCCAACCTGACTGAGTTTGATTACTGGACTCCCCCCTGTATTCCTCAGAGTAATTCCTAAGTATAGGGTCAGGAGTAAACCATGAACATTTCCAGGTGGCCCAAAAAGCAATAATTAATAATTATAATAATTAATTTAAGGGATAGAACAAACTTATCAGCATGTGGTACTGAGTATTGCACTTACAGTTGCCCACTACTAGCTCAAGAAAGGTATGTTTACTTCTAGCTAGTTAGGAATTATATACATTTTCAATAATAAATTAGCACCTCATTTAAATTGAATGTTCTATGTCTAATCTGGGTTTTCTTTCACAGTTTTTTACTAATGCAGACACAAGCAATATCTACAAATTTTCCAAAATAGAACTCATATTCCTTACCCGGTATTCCCAGACAGTCTCCCATCCAAGTACTAACCACATTCCTTCTCTTAAAATAAAACAATTTGATTTTTTAGGCCTACTCATATTTTTCTTTTTTTGGGGGGGGGTTTCGTTTTGTTTCATATTTTTTCTTTTTAATATTCTTAATTTTGATCTCTCTAACTAATTTTATATTTATAGGATTTAACTATCTCATGTAAATTACAAAATATATAATCATAGAATTATCTATAATATTAATTCTCTACATGTATATACCTCTACAAAAGATTCAGCTTATGGAAAAAAAGTACCTATCATTGATTTATACTTTTGTGGAATTTCATAAGTTTAGCTCTATTAAATAGATGTGTATGTAGGTATCACAATCTTCACCTATAAGAGAGAGAGAGAAACAGAAAGAGAGAAATCTTTTTTATATGTGAAATTAAAAATAAAAAACAAAGAAAGGAAACCTAGGGGCCGAAGCAATAGCGCAGTGGTAGGGCGTTTGCTCTGCATGCGGTTGATACGGAAGTCACGCCTGAGCGTCACTGGGTGTGGCCAAAAATGGGTCTGGTGTGACAAGGCTTTGTGGTTTGTTATTTTGTTTTGTTTTGTTTTGTCTTGATTTTGCATAGGCACAATAAGTATTGGGGAAGTTAGAGGAAATTCCCTTGGCCTAGGAGGTATGAGTTTCTCCACCCTTGAAACATACTGTCATGGGAACAAGTAAGGCAGGGGTCTCAAACTCAATTTAACTGGGGGCCACAGGTAGCAAAGTCGGGGTGAGGCAGGGCTGCATAAGGGATTTCACAAAAAAAAAAGTCCTCAAACATCATTATTAGCAGTTTTATTTCTTCTGAACATGAATAGAACATTGAGTGAAGATCATGAACAGTTCTTCTGAACATGGCATCTTTTGCCTATTCCTTGCTGCCAGAGACTTGACAGCGCTTCTTCTCACAAATCTGAACCACATTTGGCTTTAGAGAGGAAGTAGTTGAGACCCTCAGTATGGCTTGAAGATGATCACCATTAAGTCTAGACCTGTACTTTGACTTATTGAAGTTCAATGTGGAGAATAACTTTTCACACAAATATGTGCTCCCAAAAAGGCACATGGTGCGCTTGAACATTTGGGAAAGCTCAGGGAAGCTGGGGGGCAATTCTCTCAAAAATTGCCTATGCATGTCTTCTTTTCCTCTAATCTCCCTGAGCTTGGCTTTGAGATCAGAGTTGCATTGCAGGTCAAAGAGCTCCATTTGAAGCACAGGAGGGGCATCTTGCACATCATAGAAAAAGGGGTCCACAAAAATTTGGAAAGTGGCTCTGTGCTATTTGAAGTCTGCAAATCTGTGATCAAATTCCTTCTCCAGCTTAAAAATAGCATCAACATATTTCTCACCACTGAATGGTATGCCTGCATCTACAAGTTCCATGCATGCTGGGAAATGGCAAAGGTTTGTCTGAGAGAGCTGGGATTTCCATAACACAAGTTTTGTGGAGAATGCTCTCATGTTGTCATAGGCAGCACTGATAAGCTGCCCCAGGCCTTGTAACATCTTGTTTAGTACATTCAGCTTACGTGTGATGTCAACAAGAAAAGCTAAGTCCATGAGCCATTTGTGATCACTCAACTCAGAAACAGCATTTCCATCCTTCTCCATGAAGGCTTTCACTTCTTCTCTCAACTCAAAAAATCTTCTCAGGACATTTCCCCTGCTGAGCCAACGTACCTCAGTGAAATAGAGCACATCTCCATATTCTGACTCCATTTCCTCTAAAAAAGCACGGGACCTCCTGTGCTTTAAGCCCCTGAATCTGATTTGGTTGATGCATTTCACAACAACAGACATCACATTGTCACAGGGCAGGCATTTCTGCAAAGGGCCTGCTGATGGATAATGCAGTGAAAAGCAATGGCCTTCTCTACATCCTCCTCTTCAAGTTTTTTGAACAAGTGCCACCAGTCTATTTTTTCTCACTGTCATTGATGGTGCTCCATCAATTATTATTCCAGCAAACCTCTTCCATGGCAAACCTGCATTCTCAATAGTATCACACAGATGCCAAAATATCTCATCAGCGGTGGTCTGGCCAATCATTGGAATTATTCTGAGCAGCTCCTCCGTCAATCCAAAATTGCAATCAACACCACAGACATAAATTGTGAGGTGCGCAGTGTCTGTTATAGCTGTGCCCTCGTCGAGAGCAACTGAGTATGCATCAAAACATTTGGCTTTCTCACACAGTTGATGATAAATGTCACTTGACATGTCAGAAATGCTTTCTGCCACAGTGTTGGCAGAAAGGCTGATTTTGCTAAACTGACTTTTCTTTTCCAGACAGATAATACTTGCAGCCTGTAACATGCAGTTTTCAACAAACTCTCCTTCTGTGAATGGTTTTCCTGCCTTAGCAATCATCTCACTAACCATGTAACTAGCTTCGACTGATGCAACATTCTCTTTGGTTGCTTTCTTGAAGAAATCTTGTTGCCTCATTAGACATGCTTTAAGACCAGCAACCTGCTTGGCTCTCTCATTTCCTTGATATTTTGCACATTCCTCAGCATGTTTAGTTGAATAATGGCGTTTCAAGTTGTATTCCTTGTGCACTGCAACTTTCTCTGAGCAAATAAGACATGTGGAGATGCCCCTGTGCTCAACAAAGAAATACTGCGTCTCCCACTTTTCCTGAAATTGTCTGTGCTCGTCATCAATCTTTCTCTTCACTGCAGGCTTTGATGAAGTCATGATGAAGGTATGACAAAATCTAATTCTGTAATAAACTTCTCCCCCTTCTCTCCCTTAGGCCTCTGATAATGCAAGGGACAGCAGGCAGGAGCAGCGGAAATGACGTCTGCGCTAGGTGCAAAGTATTCGCGATTATTTACTTACTGAATATTCGCAATAAAAAATCACATTAGTAAGAAAAAATATCGCAAAAAATCGCATTAAACATTTGCATACCCAGAACGGAACTGCTCAGGGTATGCAAAAGTTTAATGCGATTTTTTCCTTACTAATGCGATTTTTATTGCAAATAATCGCGAATACTGTGATATTTGAAGGCCAGCAGCGGGCCACAAAATGTTGTACAGAGGGCCGCAAACAGCCCACAGGCCGTGAGTTTGAGACCCCTGAAGTAAGGGCTCCATACATGCTTATTCTTTTTTTTTTTTTTTTTTTTTTTTTTTTGGTTTTTGGGCCACACCCTGTGACGCTCAGGGGTTACTCCTGGCTATGCGCTCAGAAGTTGCTCCTGGCTTCTTGGGGGACCATATGGGGCGCCGGGGGATCGAACCGCGGTCCGTCCTAGGCTAGCGCAGGCAAGGCAAGCACCTTACCTCCAGCGCCACCGCCCGGCCCCCATACATGCTTATTCTTGAACCCCAAGGTATTTTTATGTTGCCAGGAAACTTTCTAGCTCAGTTGTGGATGACAATCTCAATTCTCTGTAGCTAGAGATCTTGGTATTTCAATGGGTCATAAACAAAATTTAGGATAGAGTCTTTTGTTATGGTTCTAGATCTTTTCCTTCAGACTTCTTGTAGTCAGTCTTCTGTAATTAGTGAATTTGATTTTTTTACAGATCTTAGGTCAAAGCCTAGGATAGAGACTTTCCTTATGGCACCAAAAGTTCTGCTCATTCACGGTTGTCAAAATCAGAATTCTGGGGTTAGAGATCTTGGTTTTTGTACAAATATTAGGACGATGCATAGGCTAGGATCTTTCTTATTGGTTCCAGGAAAGCTTCTGCCCAGTCGTGGTTGTAATAGTCTGTCTTCTGTAATTAGTGATCTTGGTTTTTGCACAGATCAAAGAACAGCATGTCTTCTGATTTCATCTTACCATTAAGTGATGTGACAGAGCAACTTTTCTTGGATCAAGTTTTTGCTGTTTCTCATTGTCAAGTTGGAGTATCAACCTATTACAACCTAACCTATTTCTTTTTTTGTTTGTTTGTTTGTTTGTTTTTTGGGGGTCACACCTGGCAGCACTCAGGGTTTACTCCTAGTTCTATGCTCAGAAATCACTCCTGGCAGGCTCAGGGGACCATATGGGATGCTCGGATTCAAACCACCATCCTTCTGCATGCAAGGCAAATACACCCTACCTCCATGCTACCGCTCCAGCCCCTAACATATTTATTTTTATTTTGTTTTGGGGTCACACCCGGCGGTGCTCAGGGATTACTCCTGGATGTCTGCTCAGAAATAGCTCCTGGCAGGCACGGGGGACCATATGGGACACTGGGATTCGAACCAACCACCTTTGGTCCTGGATCAGCTGCTTGCAAGGCAAACACCGCTGTGCTATCTCTCCGGCCCACTAACATGTTTCTTAATCTGAGCCTTGCCACATCTTTATGATGCCTGGAGTTATATGGTAAGTATGTGTACTTGTGGTGTATGTAAATATTTTAGGGGATTACTATGTTACTCACCCTAACCTGATTGGTGATTGTGCCCTGCCCTAGGGTGTGACCTGGCATTCTGCCCCCACCCTAGGGTAGTACCTGATTCTGCTTCCACCATTGGGTGGTATCTGATCCCACCATTGGGTGGTACCTGATTCTAGGGGATAAAAACAAGGGTCTGTGGAAGGCAAGGGGCTTTTTTGCTGGAACTGAGGCTGAGTCTTTGGACTTCAGTCTTGTCCACCGAATAAAGCTAATATTTCCACAAACCTTACTGTCTGCGAGCTGTTTACCCGCCGTTTCACCTCAGAACCATCGGCTAGACAGGGTGGCAGATAAGTGCTCCGAGCTGGAAGAGAAAGGCCTCATCCTCCATCCCTCCATCAGTCAACCTCTTCAGGGACTGACTTGCAACATGTACTGAGGATTTCCTCAGCATTTTGTGGTTTCAGAACTGAAGCAGAATGACCCTATAATTTCCCCTAATTGCTGAGGTAATGAGAAACCATCTCAGTGTTTCTGGGTATTTCTCCTTATTAAAAATCTTTCTCATAAATAACAACCCAAATTTATACATACATCGAAATATGCCCAAGGATCTCTGGAAAGAGTCTGCAACCCATGTTTCCCATGTTTTAGGTTAAAAGGAACAAACAGGAATGAAAGTACAAGAGAAGTCTTTGCACTGGTTTAGCATATACTGCCTGTGAGAAAATTCTGGAGGAATGGAAAGGGAAAAGGAGAAGTAGAATTGCATTGTTCTGGAAAATAAATATGGAGTTCCAGAGAGATAGTACAGTGAGCAAGGCGAGCAAAGGCCTTGCTTGAGGCCCACCTAGACTCTCCAGCATCCCATAAGGTCCCCTGAGCACCACTGGAGTGAACCAAAGTGCAGAGCCAGGAATAACCACTGATCCCAAATCAGATTTGTGATCAAATCAGAAATTAATAAATAAAATTTTAAAAAGAAGTCATATTGTTAACCTATTGTTCAAGTACTGGCTTGGTAGACCTTTAACAATTCCTTTTTAAGTTAATTTTAATATTACAAGTAACTTATTTTACTTATATTTTATGTGTTGGGTTTTTAATTAAGCTTATCTAATAAAACCACACACACACACACACACACACACACACACACACACCTCAAACTGGAAGTGTTAACAGAACAAAAAATAGGGGAGAAGGGCAGTGAAACCACTTCCCAAAAAAAGACTCCAACAAATCCTTTCTCTAAATCTCTACATCTCAAATATCAAAGCAACATTATGAGCTTCTTCGAGGAGCTCCCTCATTTTTCCTCCAGGTCCAACATCTGTATTCCTTGTTTCCCCTGCAAGTCTAAATGTTGCAGGTTTCCTGCTCTCTGCCTCCTACCCACGTGACACGTTCGGTTCAGGGCTCTGCTCCCCTCTCTTCCTTATCCCTAACACCAGAAGGAGGGAAAATGGCACTAAGATTTCCATGGACCATGTGTCCCTGTGCATTGTTTGTGCTGGGCCACAGCAACTGAATAGCAGGTCAAAAAGTTCCAATCCAATCTGATCCTGAGGTTTACTAGGAGCAACCTGTTCTTGCTGAGCAAGAGCCTGTAGCTGTGAACTTGGGAAGTCAGAGAAATACAAGTGCTTTCCTGACTAGACCATTCTAGACCTTGGTTTTGTCTTGACAAAATCCCTGCTGTTTGGAGGGGTCATAGAGGGTAGTTTTCAAAAATGAAACTTTGCTGTGCAAGCGAGTTACCCTGCAAGGCAGACCTGGGACAGAGACCCATAGTGACTAGTAAAGATTCCCTTTCAACTTTCCCTAGGAAGTTCCTGTGTCACCCCAAACACTAGGACTTTATATTTTAATTTAATACAACATTCAGTGTGCTCTACTGAATAGTGGCCCTCCCCATCCAGCTCCCTCATGATGGGGAGGATGACAGAGGAGTTAGACAACAATTTTAGTAACTACTGTTTCTAATTAATCCAACAGAAATAACAGAAAAGCAACTTGGTGGGAGGAAAATCATTCTCCAGGCCAATATATCATGTTCTATTTTTCCATGATCTGAACTGGAACAGGAGTACAGCCTGCACACAGATGACCCACATGGATCACCACCAGGAGTGATTCCTGAACACAGAGCCAGGAGCAAACCCTGGCACAGCCAGTGTATCCAAGACAAACTAATAAATAAAAACAACAAAAGATCTGCACCAAGGTTCGCACTCCACGGAAGCTCCAGCTTTTATACGTGGGATCTTAGAACTAGACTCTCATTTCTTACATGGAAGACTGTTTTGTTCATATGAAGTAACATATTCACCTTTGAGGGATGCTGGAGTTTGAAATATTTAACACAAGATAAGCATATCTTGGCACAGGTTTGAATGAATGCAAATAAAATTTGAAGTCGACTGTGTGCATATGCTTTTTAAAAGAAGACTAACAGAGATAAGGTAGTGCTGTGTTTCACCTGGATTTAGGACCTTTGTTATCCTAACTGTTGTATTTTCTAGAATATGTTTTGATATATGGATGAAAGATATCAGCAAGATATGAGCAACATTAGTAATTGGTTTTTTGTTTGTTTGTTTTGGCAAAATCTTTGGAAGGACCTTAAAAGATGATATCTGGAATCAATCTTTAAAGGTAGAGAACAGAAGAAGACTAACAGAGATAAGGTAGTGCTGTGTTTCACCTGGATTTAGGACCTTTGTTATCCTAACTGTTGTATTTTCTAGAATATGTTTTGATATATGGATGAAAGATATCAGCAAGATATGAGCAACATTAGTAATTGGTTTTTTGTTTGTTTGTTTTGGCAAAATCTTTGGAAGGACCTTAAAAGATGATATCTGGAATCAATCTTTAAAGGTAGAGAACAGAGATCTCAGAGTTTATTAATAATAATTAAATTTAAAATATAAACAGAATCAGGGAGATAGCTTAGATGATAGAGCAGATGCTTAAGCATGTACAGAGCCCTAAACTCAGATCTGAACCCCATGGTTTGTACTTAGGATACCAATGATTATCCAGGGGCAGGTGAGCATCCTGGGGAGAGCTCAGGACCCCCCAGCTGTGCTAAATGCAAATCCTATTTAAAACTAATGAAAAAAAAACTTTAATATATGAACAATCCTTGAGGATAAAAAGAAGCCTGGAAACCAATATTCAAGTTTCAACAGCAAACAGCAGAATCACTAGGTAGAATCTTTTAATAGTTCTTTAGCCCCAAATTTCTATTAAAAAACTGCATTCAGAATTTTTTCCTGTCCCCTTCTTCCAACTGAATAAGAGCTTCACGGTTTTCTATAGAGACCCATCTGTGTGGCAGTCCTATTCTAAAGCAATAGAATGAGGTCCTTCACGCATTCCATATAGACCCAATGTGCAATGTCCACTTCAGCTAAAGCCTCTTAATGTTCAAAAGGTAGCAAGTTTTATTTAAGTGTTAATAACATATGTGGCCTAGGAAATAAGAGGAGAACTGAGAAAGAGTCATAGAAAGCGAGTGTAAATCAAAGGAAAAGCAAGCTGTACCGTTTCTCCCTCTCCACCCCCCAGCACACTAAACCCCTAATCAGAGTTTAGGAGGCAATGGGGGGGGGGGGCTGAAAGAAAACCTAAAATATATAGTCTCTATTGGAATTCTATATATTTGCTTATTTTTTTCACAAAGGTTAAATGAATTATGATATGAGAGCCTAAAATTTAAACCACACCTATTAGAAATGATATCTATAGATACCTGTTCTGAGTAATTCATATTTATCTAAAAGTAAAATGTATTTTTCTTTTAAGAAATATTATTTTGGTTTCTGTCTGTTTGTTTTGTTTGGGGCCAGAGCCGTGGTGTAAGCAGTAGGGTGTCTGCCTTGCATGCGCTAACCTAGGACGAACTGCTATTCGATCCTCCAGCATCCCATATGGTCCCCCAAGCCAGGAGTGATTTCTGAGTGCATAGCCAGAAGTAACCCATGAGCGTCACTTGGTGTGGTGCAAAAACCAAAAAAAAAAAAAAAAAAAAAATTCCTTGGCTTTTGAGTAGCCAAACAATGTTTACCAGATTTGGAGATGTGAGTGAAATAGCTCTCGGATGAGGCCAAGCTTTCTCAGATCATAACAATGTAGTTTTTAGCATGACTTCCTGAATTTTCGTGTTTGTCTAATGAAACCAGCTGAGTTAAGGCACAGCTTAAAGGAATATATTCTCGGGGATTGCACTTTCTCAGATTCATTATTATAGCTCATTTAGAAGCATCATTCATTAACATTTTAAAGCTATGAAATATGTTAATAGACAACTGGGAAATTAATAAAAATTTCTCTATCCCTCACTTAAGTCCCCTCACAATTCATGTTAAAATTTTGAGAATATACGGGCCAGGGCCCGGAGAGATAGCACAGCGGCGTTTGCCTGCAAACAGCCGATCCAGGACCAAAGGTGGTTGGTTCAAATCCCGGTGTCCCATATGGTCCTCCGTGCCTGCCAGGAGCTATTTCTGAGCAGACAGCCAGGAGTAACCCCTGAGCACTGCCGGGTGTGACCCAAAAAAACCAAAAAAAAAAAAAAAGAGAGAGAGAATATACGGGCCGGAGCTGTGGCGCAAGTGTTAAGACGACTGCCTTGTGCACACTAGCCTAGGCTGGACCACTGTTTGATCCCCCGGTATCCCATATGGTCCCCCAAGCCAGGAGCAATTTCTGAGCACATAGCCAGGAGTAACCCCTGAGCATCACCAGGTGTGGCCAAACAAAAAAAAGAGAGAGAGAGAATATAACTTTTACCTAAGTACCCCCATATGTAACATCCCTATGCAAAGAGGTTCATAAATCATACACATCAAATGCAAAACTTCCAGAAAGTTCAAAATTAATGTTTTATTTGGGGAAAAAAACTCTCTTTGGATCTTATAGTCATGAAGTGGTACATTTCTGATTTATTAATAGAAGTCTAGTTACATTTGAGATATATTTTATTCTCCTAAAAGCACTAATCAATTTGGCACGGTTACCTTGAGAATAATTAAATCTCTTTACTGATTCTATAGTAAAATTTTGCCCAAAATTATAATCACCTTATTGATACAAATATATCTTATCTTCATTAATAGAAGAGAACATTTCATAGATACTTTCAACTGATGGGATGGTAAATAATTTGTAGACTAAAAGTTGAAATGGATTGATTAGAAGCAATTTTTTCTGTTTTTCACAATAAAAGATGAACTAGATGGTTCGCCAAGCCAATTTGCAGAGCAAGCTCTCCTCTCTAATTGCTGCCAGACTAATGTAGCAGAAGCTGAAGTCCTAGGAAGCAGAAAAATCCATTTACCCAGCCATGACATTTAAGTAGCAAACACAAGTGCTGGATTTTTCCATTACCCTTCATTTCAGACCTGCTATGTTCCACCTGTGACCCTTATGTGACAAGGACAACATGCTTTCAGACCATTTGGAAAAGATAATAGAGGTCCACTTTAAAATGTTTGAGTGTAAACTAGAAACATATTTTAGAAAGCATAATTAAGCCCACAACCAATCTCACTAATTTCTGATAATGTATTAGAAAATCAAATTATCTCATGAGCCCTCAAAAATGCACAATGTACCAGACGGGAGAAATAGCTTATTTCCTCTATATTAAATAATACAGTATTTGTCATCAACAGTTCATCTTAAAAAAAGATTTTGCTTCATAAAAAAATTTAAAAAAGATTTTGCTTCATATAAAACTTCCTTCTCTTTTCTTTCTTTCCTTTCTTCTTCACCCTTTCTTTGTTTTTCTTTCTCTTCTCATTTTCTTTCTTTCCTTATCTTTCTCCCTTCCTGCTTTCCTTTTTCCCTTCCTACCTTTTTTTTCCTTCCTTTCTTCCTTCCTTTTTCCTTTTTTCCTCTCTTCCTTCTTTTCTATCTGCACTGCTCAGTGGCCTAGGACAAACTCCAAGGGTTATGAAGTGCTGGTGACTGAATTTAGAATCTCATACATGCTAAGCCTGTGCCTACCAGATAAGCTATCTCCTGCCTTGTATGAGACTCCTTCCATTCAAAGCAGGCCAATTCTCTAAGGAGAGACTGGTTCCTTTGCTGTGTTTGACCAAAACATTTCTTGAAAAGCATTTTTAAATAAAAATCCATATTTGAACAAATATCAAATAAGAGGGGATTCTATACTTTTATTTTTATAACTCTCCTAAAAAAGTTTAATCTTAGCTAGAGTTTCCCCAGATATATTAACATCAGCATGAAAACTGATACAGAAAAGTGACAGTGTCTAGGATATTACTATACTTCCTAGAATAAGTAGATAATTTACTGGTCGGAGAGATCGGATGGAAGTAAGGCGTTTGCTTTTCATGCAGAAGGTCGGTGGTTTGAATCCCGGCATCCCATATGGTCCCCTGTGTCTGCCACGGGCGATTTCTGAGCATAGAGCCAGGAGGGACCCCTGAGCGCTGCCGGGTGTGACCCAAACACAAACAAACAAACAAAAAAAGAATAAGTAGATAATTCATTTATATTCACTAAATGAAGGGTGAGTTTTTACAGTGTCCTTGAACTCTGAGGATAGAGAAAAGACCAAAATAGATTCTAGATTCTAGAATGGGGTTTTACTGGGGAAAATGGGCAGGGAGCAGTGTGATTACTAGCAGTGATGGGGAATGGATTCAGGGCTCCAGATTGTAAGCCATTGTCCAAGCCTCAAAGTAGTCGTTCTAAATGAGGCAGAGTCAGTCCATTCCTTATTGGACTTATTTATTTTCTTTTTTCTTCCAAAAAAAAAGTGTGTCTTGACATTGAAAAATAAAGAAATAATAAAAGATAATTAAGAATTTTTTTTTACCTCCCATTGAAATTTCTTCAGTGATTCATCAATAGCAATAGAAGTTTCAAAGCACTTGTTTTAGGATTGAATTCTGAAGCTGATTCCACAAAAAGCCAACAAAAAATCTAACATTTTCAAACAGAAGACAGTCCTTGAAAAATACGTTATCCAAGCACTTTACCCTTTACTTTTGTTGTTTCCTTAAATTGCTTGTACAAGAAATTTGTCTGCCAGAGTTCTTCCTGATGCAAATATAATAGCTTTGGTATTAAAACCACCAAATTTGAGGTTAGAGGGGAAAATGCCAACCTTGAGTTTTAATGACAGTAGCCCACCCAAAGAAGCTTAAGTACTATAAATACCTTTACTGTTTTAATAAGCAATTTAGATGCCAATCTCAGGCTAAAAACAATTTTAAAATAACACAAACATTTAGTTCCTGCTTCTTGACAAAATGGTATATTGATGTAGGTACTATATGCCTTGTTTTGGCAAAGTAATTTCCACAAACTTACTTAGAAAGTTTCATGTTATTATAGTTTTTTTTCTTCCTATATGAAAATTAAATTACATAGAACTTACTTTGATGGCTTTTAACATCTCCCATATTTTTTCTACTGTAAGAATCTGAGTTAAAAATTAAAAAAAGAATTTATGAGTTAAAATTTAATGTTTAGGGGCCGGGCGGTGGCGCTGGAGGTAAGGTGCCTGCCTTGCCTGCGCTAGCCTAGGATGGACCGCGGTTCGATCCCCCGGCGTCCCATATGGTCCCCCAAGAAGCCAGGAGCAACTTCTGAGCGCATAGCCAGGAGTAACCCCTGAGCGTCACAGGGTGTGGCCCAAAAACCAAAAAAAAAAAAAAAAAAAAAAAAAATTTAATGTTTATTGATCTTTGCTTCTGACAGAATTGACATAGGATAGTGACATAGGTGGAAAAAGAAGGTGCATAAATGTGAGAAACTTGCACTGAGAAATTTCCTCCAAGAGAATACACTCAAATTGAGATATCACTATAAATCACAGGAGTGGGTCAAACCCCACTGAGTTCTCAGAAACCATATTTCGGAAGGATGAGTAGCACTGGATATGACCCCAGTCCTCCAGAGAACCACTGGCTTGTGAACCCGAAAACTCTCTTCAGAAAACACCTTCGTATTCTCATGTTAACTGTAGCCAAAACTTGGAAACAACCCAAGTGTTCAAGAACAGATGACTGGATAAAGAAACTGGTACATATACACAGTGGATAATTACTCAGCAATAAGAAAAATAAAATAATGTAATTTACTGGTTGGATTAGTGAATATCATTTTGAATAAATTTGATTGGGAGAGGGACAGTTACAGAATGATCTCTCTCATATGTTGGATATAAAGAAATATAGATTAAAAAAAATGCCTATAGAGAAGGAAATTAAAGAAATCCAAACTGAAAAAGAAGTAAAATTATCTCCATTTTCAGATAACATGATGATATACATTGAAGACCCTAAAGAGTCCACAAAAAAGCTCATGGAAACAATAAACCAATACAACAAAATATCTGGCTAGAAAGCTAAGTCACAAAAGATAGTTGTATTCTTTTGTACAAATAATGACTCAGAGGAAAAAGAGATCAGAGTCTATCCCATTTAAAATTGTGTCAAAGACTATCAATCACCTAAGAATAAACCTAACCAAGGAGGTGAGAGACCTACCATGAAAACTTGAAAACACTTAAGAAAAAACTAAAGGAAATGAAAAAAATTGTATGCTTACAGATTGGAAGAATCAGTGTTATCAAAATGACCATCTTACCTAAACTAATATATAGATTCAATACAATTTTGTTCCAGATTAAGACATTATTCAAGAACTTACTTAGAACAATTATAAATATAATTTTATATTTTTACTTTATATAAAATGTTATATTTTATATATACTTATTTATTTTATATAAAATTGTATATAGTTTTGAGGAAGTCTAGGGCCACCATACCACCATGCCAGAGAGAAGGGAGGGAGACCTCAGAGCAGGGCTCAACCTCTGCCATCACTCAACTCAGGTACCACAGGCCAGAGATCTCTGGCCCCCACAGACCACTTTAAAAAAAAACTGAAATTCCAGCACCCCAATCCACCATATGCAAAGAATAATGGGGAAACTAAGAAAGACATCAATAGCTGGAGATATGAAAAGAGTTCTAACAGATTTCCAATTTCTCAAAAATGCACAAACTTAATAGATGAAGACCTAAAATCAGCATTTAATGTCTTATCAATGGAATTTAAAAAATCACTAACCAAAGAAATTAAGAAATTTATAGATGAGCAATTCATCCACCTCAAAGAAGAGTTCCATCAAAGAATAGTTCCATCAAAGAGAGTCCACACAAACAGAACTAAGGGAACTAAAAAACATGCTAGCAAGCCAAAGTAGCAGAATTACACACATAGAGAATCGTATGGATGAACTCAAAGACAAAATACAAGTCAGAAACAACAAAGAAATGAGAGACAAAATATTGGAAGAAAATGTAAGGTACTTAATGAAGAAATACAAAAAAAAGATCTACAAATTGTAGGAATACCAGAAGGGAAGGTAAAAGAGAAAGGGAACAAGAAGTAGTAAGGAATTAATAGCAGAACATTTTCTGGGGGCCAGAGTGATAGCGCAGTAATAGGGCGTTTGCTTTGCCTGTGGATCACTCAGGACGGACCTCGGTTTGATCCCTGTTGTCCCATATGGTCCCCAAAGTCAGAAGCAATTTCTGAGCACATAGCCTGGGGTTACCCCTGCCTGATTCCAGACAGATATTCTATTTCTCTCAATCATTAGCATTGCCATGATAGTTGTTAGTGTAGTTATTTCTCTAACGACACTCACCACTCTTTGTGGTAAGCTTCATATCATGTCGGTCCTTCCAGCCCTCATCTCTATTATCTCTGGGTTTTATTACCATACTGTCTTATTTTTCTTAAATCCCACAGATGAAAGAGACTATTATGTATCTATATCTCTCCCTCTGACTTATATCACTCAGCATAATAGTTTCCATATCCATCCATGTATAGGAAATTCATGACTTCATTTTTTCTGATGGCTGCATAGTATTTCATGGTATATGTGTAACATGGTTTCTTTAGCCACTCATCTGTTGTCGGGGATCTGGGTTGTTTTCAGATTCTGGCTATTGTATATCATACTGCAATGAATATAGGGGTAAGGAAGACATTATTGTATTGTGTTTTTGTGCTCCTAGGCTATATCCCTCCTTCAGAATGGTATAGCTCAGGGGTGGCGAACAAGTTCGACACAAAGAGCCAAAATTTTAAACTGTAAGAGTCAGAGAGCCACACCACGTAGTGGTCAGCCAAAAGAAACACTCACACAAAAGCATATAATTTTAACAATAATCTATGAAACACATATTGCATTTTGCCATTTTGAGTGAGGGTAAAAACCCTGCAGTGATGGTGAGGGTGTGCTGCTCCTCCACACTAAGAACTAACGGTAAGATATGACCCAACATGTGACACACGGGTCCCCCTGATAGCTGGCCCGTGCAGTTGTTTCCAAGGGATGGGAGACGAGATGATGCAGCCTGGGGGCGGGACCCCGCGCTCGGAAATCTCTCCTCAGAGGTCCCTCCTCAGAAGCAGCAGAACAAAATCCAAACTTAGCAAAGAGTCACAGTATACAAAAGAATGATAAGAGGCAAAGAGCCGCACTCATTTTGGCTTGGAGCCTCATGCAGCTTGAGAGCCACGTGTTCGCCACCCCTGGTATAGCTGGATCATATAGGAGCTTGATTTCCAGTTGTTTGAGGAATCTTGATACAGGCTGGAGTAGATAGCATTCCTATCAGTGAATAAGAGTTCCTTTCTCTCTACATCCCCACCAGCACTGATTGTTTTAATTTTTGTGATGTGTGCAATACTCTGTGGCATGAGATAGTACCTCATTGTTGTTTTGATTTGCATCTACCTGATAATTAGTGATATGGAGCATTTTTCATGTGTCTTTTGGCCATCTGTATTTTTAGAGGAACTATCCATTAATTTCTTCTCCTTACTTTTTGATGGGTGTAAAGGGTTTTTTTTTCTTGTTAAGTTCTGCCAGTGCTTAGTACCTCACAAAATATCTTGGGGTCAACTTAACTAAAGAGGTGAAGGAGAACTATACAAAGAAAACTACAAAAAGCCTGCTTCAAGAAATAAGAGAGGACACAAGGAAATGGAGTCACATACCTTGCTCATGGATGTGCAGGATTACTATCATTAAAATGGCAATACACCCCAAAGCATTGTACAGATTTAATGTGATCCCTCTAAAGATACCCATGACATTTTTCAAAGAAGTGCAACAAACACTTCTGAAATTCATTTGGAACAATAAACACCCACGAATAGCTAAAGCAATACTTGCGAAAAAGAATATGTGAGGCACTACTTTCCCCCAATTTTAAACTCCACTACAAAGCAAAATGTTATCAAAACAATATGGTATTGGAATAAAGATAGATTCTCAGATCAGTGGAATAGACTTCAGTATTCAGAGAATGTTCCCCAGACATACAATCAACTAATCTTTGATAAAGGGACAAGAAATCCAAAATGGAGTAAGTAAAGCCTCTTCTACAAGTGGTGTTAGCACAACTGGTTAGCCACTTGCAAAAAAGCAAACACAGACCCCCACCTAACTCGATGCACAAAGGTCAAATCCAAATGGATTAAAGACCTCAATATCAGGCCTGAAACCATAAGTTATATAGAACAACACGTAGGTAAAACACTATATGACATTGAAACTAAAGGCATCTTCAAGGAGGAAACAGCACTCTCCAAACAAGTGGAAACAGCGATAAACAGATGGAACTATATTAATCTGAAAAGCATCTGCACCTCAAAGGAAAGAGTGCTTAAGATACAAAGCCACCACAGAATTGGAGAACCTATTCATCCAATACCCATCAGATAAGGGACTAATATTTAAAATATACAAGGTGCTGACAGAATTAATAAGAAAAGATATATAACCCCATCAAAAATGGAGAGAAGAAATGAACAGACATTTCCTCAAAGAAGAAATACAAATGGTTGAAAGACACATGAAAAAATGTTCCACATTACTAATCATCAGGGAGATGAAAATCAAAACAACTATGAGGTACCATTTCATGCCACAGAGACTGGCACACATCACAAAGAACAAGAACAATCAGTGCTAGTGGGGATGTGGAGAGAAAGGAACTCTTATTCACTGCTGATGAGAATGCTGTCTAGTCCAGCCTTTATGGAAAACAATATGGATATTCCTCAAAAAACTGGAAATTGAGCTCCCATTTGATCCAGCTATTCCACTCCTAGGGATACACCCTAGGAACACAAAAATGCAATACAAAAAATCCCTTCCTCACACCTATATTCATTTCAGTACTATTTACAATAGCCAGACTCTGAAAACAACAAAGATGCCCTTCAACAGATGAATGACTAAAGAAACTGTGGTACATATACACAATGAAATATTATGCAGCCGTCAGGAGAGATGAAGTCAGGAATTTTTCTATACATGGATGTACATGGAATCTATTATACTGAGTAAAATAATTCAGAGCAAGAAAGATAGACACAGCATAGTATCACTCATCTATGGATTTTAAGAAAAATTAAAGACATTACTGCAATAAGGCCCAGAGACAATAGAGTTAAGAGTTGGGAGGGCCAGAAGGTCGGGCTCACAAATTGAAGCTCACCACAAAAAAGTGGTGAATGCTGTTAGGGAAATATCTACACTAACTAACTAGCATGACAATGTTAAAGAATGAGAGAAGTAGAATGCCTGTCATGATACAGGCAGGGGCATGGCGGGGTGGGGGGAGGGCATTGGTAGTGGGAATGTTGCAATGGTGAAGGGGAGGGTATTGTGTTTATGACTGAAACCCAATTACAAATCATGGTGCTTAAATAAATAAATATATGTGTGTATACATATATATATATATATATATATATATATATATATATATATATATATATATATATATATATATATATATAAAAGATTCTCCAGTAGAAAAAAATTTTGTCGGCGGCTTGGGGGAAACTTGGTTCCCTGTGCGGCTTGGGTGAGAGTTTTGCTCCCTTGTGCGGCTTGGGGGAAACTTGGTTCCCTGTGCGGCTTGGGTGAGAGTTTTGCTCCCTTGTGCGGCTTGGGGGAAACTTGGTTCCCTGTGCGGCTTGGGTGAGAGTTTTGCTCCCTTGTGCAGCTCGGGGGAGACAGGGTTTTCTGTGCGGCTTGGGTGAGAGTTTTGCTCCCTTGTGCGGCTCGGGGGAAACTTGGTTCCCTGTGCGGCTTGGGTGAGAGTTTTGCTCCCTTGTGCGGCTCGGGGGAGACTGTGTTTCCTGTGCGGCTTGGGTGAGAGTTTTGCTCCCTTGTGCGGCTCGGGGGAGACTGTGTTTCCTGTGCGGCTTGGGTGAGAGTTTTGCTCCCTTGTGCGGCTTGGGGGAAACTTGGTTCCCTGTGCGGCTTGGGTGAGAGTTTTGCTCCCTTGTGCAGCTCGGGGGAGACAGGGTTTTCTGTGCGGCTTGGGTGAGAGTTTTGCTCCCTTGTGCGGCTTGGGGGAAACTTTGTTTCCTGTGTGGCTTGGGTGAGAGTTTTGCTCCCTTGTGCGGCTTGGGGGAAACTTGGTTCCCTGTGCGGCTTGGGTGAGAGTTTTGCTCCCTTGTGCGGCTCGGGGGAGACAGGGTTTTCTGTGCGGCTTGGGTGAGAGTTTTGCTCCCTTGTGCGGCTCGGGGGAGACTGTGTTTCCTGTGCGGCTTGGGTGAGAGTTTTACTCCCTTGTGCGGCTCGGGGGAAACTTGGTTCCCTGTGCGGCTTGGGTGAGAGTTTTGCTCCCTTGTGCGGCTCGGGGGAAACTTGGTTCCCTGTGCGGCTTGGGTGAGAGTTTTGCTCCCTTGTGCAGCTTGGGGGAAACTTGGTTCCCTGTGCGGCTTGGGTGAGAGTTTTGCTCCCTTGTGCAGCTTGGGGGAAACTTGGTTCCCTGTGTGGCTTGGGTGAGAGTTTTGCTCCCTTGTGCGGCTCGGGGGAAACTTGGTTCCCTGTGCGGCTTGGGTGAGAGTTTTGCTCCCTTGTGTGGCTCGGGGGAGACAGGGTTTTCTGTGCGGCTTGGGTGAGAGTTTTGCTCCCTTGTGCGGCTCGGGGGAAACTTGGTTCCCTGTGCGGCTTGGGTGAGAGTTCCCTCCCTTGTGCGGCTTGGGGGAGACTGTGTTTCCTGTGGGGCTTGGGTGAGAGTTTTGCTCCCTTGTGCGGCTCGGGGGAGACAGGGTTTTCTGTGCGGCTTGGGTGAGAGTTTTGCTCCCTTGTGCGGCTTGGGGGAAACTTTGTTTCCTGTGCGGCTTGGGTGAGAGTTTTGCTCCCTGTGCGGCTTGGGGGAGACTTTGTTTCCTGTGCGGCTTCCTTGTCGTCAGGACCGACTCCCCCCCCCCCCAGTGAGTCCCTTCCCCCGGGTGGGCGCCTGGAAAGGCAAGTTGAGCAACCCGAATAGTCGGGGGAGATAGGGCCAGCTATCTGGACTCTCAGGTGACCTAGAGCAATCCACCCCCTTGGGCCCTGGAGTGGACCAGGGACTCCCCAAGGGCGAGGGCAGAGCCTGAAAGGTTGGACTGAGGGAACTCCTTCAAGGGAGGCTTGGAGGGGGCGGAACTACATTGACTCCCAGAGAAAAGAGGGGGGATTGAGAGCTAGGCTCAACAGCGCCAGTAACCATTGTGGCCAGGAGTGGAACTGCACCGCTGACAGAAATAAGGAGCAGAAAAGGGAATAGACCCACAGCAGGAAGGCTGAACTCTAGGTAGCAAAGGGGAGTAGAAAGGGCTAGGCTCAACAAACTCACCCAACAGGCCCCTCTAGAAACACCTTCAGGAAGGGGACCAAAGCAGGCCAAAATTAGAAGCCACAGCACTCCAAAATACACCATTAAATACAAAGAACAATGCGTAAAGCAAGGAAATCGCTAATAACTGGAGACACCATGACAAACCCTATCAAATTTCCAAGTCCACCAAAATGCACAGATCCACGGGAAGAAGACCTAAAAGCTGTCATGAGGAAGGAAATGAAAGAATTAATAAAAGAATTGAAAGAAACCCTAGCAACCGAGTATAAGAAATCCATGGACGAACGAATCAGCCAAATTAAAGAAGAAATGTCAAAGAACATGAGAGATTCCATACAAAAAGAAGTGAAGGACTTAAAAGACAAAGTAACAAGCCTTATGAGCAGAAACACAGAGTTGGAGAAGCACATCGAAGAACTCGAAGAAAAACTACAATCAAAAAAAGATCAAGAAACCAACAAAGAAATAAAAGGCAAAGCACTGGAAGGAAAAATCCAATATCTAATGAACAAAGACAAAAGAAACAATCTAAGAATTGTGGGTATACCAGAAGGGGAGGAAATAGGGAAGGGGGAAGAACAGGTAGTCAGGGAGATAATAACAGAGAACTTCCCCACACTCTGGAAAGACACTTCAGGACAAATCCAGGAAGTCAAGAGAGTCCCTAATAAAATAGACCCTAATAAACCCACACCAAGACACATAATAGTCCAAATGGCAAAAAACATAGAGAAAGAGGAACTCCTGAAAGCAATAAGGGAGAAAAAAAACCTCAAGTACAAAGGAAAGGACATAAGAATCAAACCGGATCTTCCATTTGAAATAATTCAAGCAAGAAGACAGTGGAATGACATATTTACACGACTGAATGAAAGAAACTTCCAACCCAGGGTCCAATACCCAGCAAAACTATCATTCATATGGGAGGGCAGACTAAAAACATTCTCAAACATGAACGAACTTGAACTATTTGTGCAAACTAAGCCGATCCTAAGCGACTTACTCAGAGATGAA
This sequence comes from Suncus etruscus, assembly GCF_024139225.1. NCBI lineage: Eukaryota > Metazoa > Chordata > Mammalia > Eulipotyphla > Soricidae > Suncus > Suncus etruscus. Next base: position 69,876,868 of record NC_064850.1, read on the forward strand.
TTACACAATCCAAACCCCCGATTGTAACGACAACCACTGCACACAATACAACTGCACAACAGTCCTCTCTATCAATAATTTCCCTAAATGTGAACGGACTAAACTCTCCATTTAAAAGACACATAGTAGAGAACTGGGTTAGGAAAAATAAACCGGACTTCTGCTGTCTGCAAGAAACACACCTACAGTTACAGGATAAGCACAGGCTTAGAATAAAAGGATGGAAAGTAATTATTCAGGCCAATGGAAAACAAAAAAGAGCAGGGACAGCCATTCTTATATCAGATCAAATTGTATTCAACCTCAAAAAAGTGATCAGAGACAAAGAGGGACACTACTTACTGATCAGGGGAACATTAGATCAAGAAACACTAACCCTGGTCAATATCTATGCACCTAATGTAGAGTCAGCAAAATATGTGAGGCAACTACTGGCAAACCTGGAGAAACACATGAAGGGAAATGTGATAATAGTAGGGGACCTCAATACTCCACTATCACCACTGGACAGATCCACCAAACAGAAAAATAACAAAGAAATAAGAGCTCTAAATGAAAAATTAGAAGATTTAGGGCTAATAGATTTATATAGAGCCCTCCATCCCCAGAAAGCAGAATACACATTCTTCTCAAACCCACATGGAACCTTCTCCAGAATAGACCATGTCTTAGGATACAAAGCCAACCTATATAAGACCACAAAGTTAAGGATCATAAGAAGTACCCTTTCAGATCACTATGCAACAGAGGTTAAAATTGATGTCAAGAAGAAGCAATGGAGAAAAACTAGTACCTGGAGATTAAACAACATCCTGCTCAACAACAGCTGGATCAAAGAACAACTCAAGGAAGAAATAAAAAGATTCCTTGAGACAAATGACAATGAAGAGACAACATGTCAAAATTTATGGGACACAGCAAAAGCAGTAATTAGGGGGAAACTCATAGCAATACAGGCCTATGTCAAGAAACAGGAAAATAACAAAACCAACAGTTTAAAAGATCACCTCAAAGAATTGGAACAACAGCAACAGAGAAATCCAACCACAACCAGAAGGCAATAAATAATAAAAACCAGAGCAGAAATAAACAACATCGAAACCAAGAAAACAATACAAAAAATCAATGAGACCAGGAGTTGGTTTTTCGAAAAAATAAACAAGATAGACAAACCATTGGCAAAACTCACCAAAAAAAAAGAGGGAAAACACCCAAATCAGCAGGATCACAAATGAAAGGGGAGAGATTACAACAGAACCCCAAGAAATACAACATATCATGAGATCATACTATGAACAACTATACTCAACTAGGCTAGAGAACCCAGTAGAAATCGACAGATTCTTAGACAAACACCCTCTTCCAAGACTGGAAAAGGAAGATCTAGAAAGCCTAAACAGACCAATCACCTCAGAGGAAATTGAAGATGTAATTAAAAAACTCCCTAAGAACAAAAGCCCAGGCCCAGATGGATTTACAGGTGAATTCTATCAAACATTTCAAGAAGACTTACTACCACTTTTCCATAGGCTTTTCCAAACCATAGAAAAAACAGGAATCCTCCCCAACTCTTTTTATGAGGCTAATATCACACTCATTCCCAAAGAAGGCAAAGACACCACCAAAAAAGAAAACTACAGACCAATCTCACTAATGAACATAGATGCAAAGATACTTAACAAAATCTTAGCAAACCGAATTCAGCACTTCATCAAAAAGATCATACATCACAACCAAGTGGGATTCATACCAGGAATGCAAGGTTGGTTCAACATACGCAAATCAATCAATTTGATACATCACATCAACAACACGAAAGACAAAAACCACATGATCATATCAATCGATGCAGAGAAGGCATTTGACAAAATCCAACATCATTTCATGTTAAAGACACTCAGAAAAATAGGGTTAGAAGGAACTTTCCTCAAGATAGTTACAGCAATATATGAAAAGCCAACAGCCAACATTATACTTAATGGCGAGAAACTAGAAGCATTCCCACTAAGGTCAGGAACTAGACAAGGCTGTCCACTCTCTCCACTCTTATTCAATATAACCTTAGAAGTCCTAGCAATAGCAATCCGACAAGAGAAGGGAATCAAAGGAATTCAAATAGGGAAAGAGGAACATAAGCTATCTCTATTTGCCGACGATATGATGATATACATTAAAAACCCTAAAGAGTCCACAGTAAAACTCCTAGAAACAATCAGCCAATACAGCAAAGTGGCTGGATACAAAGTCAATACACAAAAGACAGTAGCGTTTCTATATACAAAAAATGAAGTTGAGGAGAGAGAGATTAAAAATACAATTCCATTTAAGATAGTATCAAAAAATATCAGGTATCTAGGAATCAACCTTACAAGAGAAGTGAAAGACCTATACCAGGAAAACTTCAAAACACTCCAGAAAGAAATTGAAGACGATCTAAAGAAATGGAAGAACATCCCATGCTCATGGATAGGTAGAATTAACATAATCAAAATGACTATCCTACCCAAACTCCTATATAGATTTAATGCAATCCCTATCCAAATCCAGACACAATTCTTTAAAGAATTAGAACAATCATTAACAAAATTCATCTGGAACCACAAAAGACCCAGGATAGCCAAACACATACTGAAAAACAAAAAGCTGGGTGGAATCTCCTTACCTAACTTGAAACTATACTATAAAGCCATAGTAATCAAAACAGCATGGTACTGGAACAGAGACAGGACTTCAGACCAGTGGGTCAGGATAGAATTCCCAGACATAAACCCCCAGATATACAGCCAACTAATATTTGATAAAAGAGGCAAGAATCTGAAATGGAACAAAGAAAGCCTATTCAACAAATGGTGTTGGCATAACTGGATAACCACATGTACAAAAGTGAAAATCAACCCATACCTCACTCCTTATACAAAAGTCAACTCAAAATGGATCAAAGACCTTGAAATCAGACCCGAATCTATAAAGTTTATTGAGAATAAAATAGGGAGAACACTCGAAGACCTATATATCAAAAAGGTCTTTGAGAATGGAGCACCAATGGCAAGAATCTTAGCAGCAAACATAAACAAATGGGACTACATCAAACTAAAAAGCTTCTGCATGGCGAAAGAAACCTTACTTAATGCAAGAAGACAGTTAACAGAATGGGAAAAAATCTTTTCACTAGACATATCAGATAAAGGGCTGATATCTAGAACTTACAAAGCACTCAGAAAACTGAGCCCCTCAAAACCAAACAAAGCCATAAAAAAATGGGGAAAAGAAATGAATAGACACTTCTCTGAGGATGACAGAAGGATGGCTAACAAACACATGAAAACATGCTCACCTTCACTCATCATCAGAGAGATCCAAATCAAGACAACAATGAGATACCACCTTACACCAGTGAGGATGGCTCACATCAAAAATACTGAGAACAATCTTTGTTGGCATGGATGCGGTATGAAGGGAACTCTCATCCACTGCTGGTGGGAATGCCCCCTAGTCCAACATCTATGGAGAACAGTCTGGAGAGTACTCAAAGAACTCAGAATTGAGCTCCCTTTTGACCCAGCAATTGCACTCCTAGGTATATACCCCCAAGTTGGAAGAACATTCATTCCAAAATACGTGTGCACCCCACTATTTATCGCAGCACTCAGTATAATAGCCAAATCTTGGAACCAACCGCAATGTCCAACAACAGATGAATGGATCATTAAGATGTGGTATCTATACACAATGGAATATTACATGGCAGTCAGAAATGATACAATCACAGATTTTGCAGCAACGTGGTTGGACTTAGATCATGTTATGTTAAACGAAGTAAGTCAGAAGACAAAAGATAAACACAGAATGGTAGCACTATTCTGAAGCACATAGAACATAAATCTCAATCACAACTAATACTTAACAATCAAATAACAGGGTCTAACAGGGTAGAAACTCCAATCACTGTAATAGTCAACATATACCTCGGAACAGTGCCCAAAACACATGAAAAAGGAACAACACAAACTCTCGACTACACATTATACCACAAAGAAAACAGCAACACCAGAACAGCAGCATAGAGAGAACAGGTACGTAATCAACCTTCTACAATAATGGCCCATAATAATCCTGTAGAGATCGTATACAGGAACACAGGTAAAGAATACCAAGGCAAACCACTGGCTCCAATGGAAACATCCCATAAAACTACATATTAATGCCTCTATCTTACTATATTTAAAATAACCTCTCAGCTTTTCTGTCCACAGGCGTTCTTGGATACAAAGGGCGGACAAGCTAAGATGGCAACTCGGGATACCACACGAGATACCATACCCAGTTTGCACTACGAGATGGCCCTGAGAAAACTCTTTAACATACACTTTATCCCTAGGTTTACCTTCTTTTAGGGTTTCAAACACGTGACCAGTCAGACCACCGAAGCAGTAACAGCGACGTACAGACCCAAACTACATGCTCTATTCACTGAACACATTCAAGCAAACCAGCATTCCCTTGCTATTTTCTCCTCTCTTCTCACCACTTTCTTGGTTATTTTTTTCTTTTCTATTCTTTTCTTTACTTTCTATCCTTTCTCTTCTCCCTTTCTTTCTAATGTATTTTTCTCTTTTCTCCCTCCCTACCCCTTCCATACACCTTACCCTTTCTCCCCTCTGGAAATCCAACTATCCATCCACCCCTCAATCCCATCCAGACCTCCCTCTATATTAAAACACTTCACCCTCAGTCCTTAAACTATTAGGCAACAAGATCGACCTCCTACCCCAACGAACCAGTACCCAGCACCCAAGAGAAGGGACACCCAGTCAAACCCACACCTCGTCCCGGGCAAGAAAAGACAGCCAACTCCCCTGCGGACTCATGCTGTGAGGCCCTCCCTACCAACTCCCCCTAACATGGACTGTTTCTTGAAACCGGACCTAGGTCCAAAAGTATCCCCAATGCAAGAACTCTTCCAAGACCTCCCTGCCGCAAATTTTTACCAACCTGAAGAAGGTCAGGGGGTGTGATAGGAAGATGCCTGGGAACCCACACATCACAAGAAAAACCCAAAAGACAATGGGAAAAACTGTACTTCCAACATAGGCATAAGACCTGTAATACACCACCTCGTTATCTGCTCTCCCCCAAATGTAAGGTAGTCTTTTGCACCACTTTGGTCCTTTAAAAACTTCGCTAACTCATTTTCGTTCTTTTTTTTTTTCCTCTTAAATTTATTTATTTATTTTCTTAAATGTTGGTCCTATATATACATTTGTGAGCACATACGTTTTTATTTATTTTATTTTATTTTATTTTATTATTTTTTTTATCATTTTTGGGTATGTGACCTGTGTCTGTTATCCCCTCTGTCCACCCCCAACCACACCGACAATACAATGTGGCTCCACCTCCCCCTGCAAAGACACACTAAATAATGGGGAAACCTTACATATAAAAAAAAAAAAGAGCTAGGAGATAGGAACTCATAGTTGTTTACAATACAGGGGTATCTCCTACCTTGAAAATATGTCATGTGGAATCACTTAGACCTCAGATGAATAGATGCCATCCATCCAGCCTTGAACCCTGGATCCCAGACATAGAATTGGCACAGCTCTTCACAACAGCTACAGGAAACAAACTCCATCCGGAACAGCCTTAATACTGCGGGGTCAACAACAAGGGCCAGCTCTAACATGATATCCTGACAAAGAGGAAAATGTGAACAACTTGACCTTAGAGCAGATTAGCCTACCTTACCAGCTAACGACAAGACAAAACCAGAAGACTCGGCACCCTTTGGTAGGTCCAAAAGCCAAGATCGTGACTTACAGATGACTGGCTACTAGAACCACGACCAGACAGTATACATCTTGGGACCAATAAAAAAGCCCTAGTTTAGGGTTTGAACTATGACTTGCACAATAAGCATGATCCCCAGTCCCAAAGGTCTGACAGAGACAACTGCAACAGAATGGGCCTTCTGGAAGCACAAAGAAAGACGCTAACCTAGGTGCCATCCTAGGTTCAATGCAAAGACCAAGGTCACCAACCACAGAAGATGGACTAAAACGACACTGAGGTAACAGAACCTCTAGAACCACAAAGACTGACCTCACCATAAGTCCTACCTCAGGATCTGTGCAGATACTGAGACCTCTAAACACAGAGCTCTGAGTGTATCACCCTGGACAGAACAGAAGTCTTCCACACACCAAAAAACACCACCGGGAGAATAAATGATCCTGAGCAAAGTCTAGAGCTGATCCCATGACAGTATACCCCAAGGACGGAGAAACCCCATATTTCTTAGGCCATGTGAATTCCTTTTCGAATGACCCCAATATTTACTGTGCCAGGGCAGGAGGGGAAAAAACAAAAATACAAAAAGCACAAAACCTTGGTATTTTATATATATGTATATATATGTGTGTGTGTGTATATATATATATACATATATATCTTTTACCTTCATTTATTATTGTTATTATTATTTTTATTTACCTATCTATTTTGGTCGATTTCTCTGTTTGGGTGTGATTATTGAAATCGTCGTCCCCAATTATACTTATTTTTTTCTATTCTTTTCTTTTCCTTCGTTATGTGCTAAGCCATGTTTCTCATTTCAAGACCATGGCGTGTTTTTGGTTTGTTTGTTTGTTTTTGTTTTGTTTTTTGTTTGTTTGTCTGTTTTGCTTTGTTTTTCGGCTGTTTTTTTGTGGTGCTTATCGATATAGCTGGAGTCCTCACTGGATAATTGACACTTTTTTTGGTACTGGTGGAGTGTTTCACCTTCTTTCTCTCCTTCATCTCCCAAATCGATGATGAGAGCCTCTAGAAGGATTCCACCCATTTTGGGAGTATTAGACTCTTACCCCAGTTTATTTATCTTCTTCTTTTCAGGCAAAATCACGCAACTTGAACTAGCTAGTCCTGCCTACAGTTAGAGGGGGAGATAAGGGAGGCATCAAGACCAAACAGGTGCAAGACTACTAAGTAGTGGGTTGGATACAGAGGGGACCACATATTCTAGCCGCCCTGGGGGTGAGGGAAGAGGAAATGGGAGGTAGGACAACAACAGAGGGGTAGGGAGGACAATTTGGGGATGGGAATCCCCCCTGATTTTATGTAAATATGTACCTAAAATGTTATTGTCAACAATATGTAAGACACTATGATCAAAATAAAAATTATATTAAAAAAAATTTTGTCAGTACCTTGTATATCTTAGATGATATTACCATTATCTGATGGGTATTGGGTAAACAGTTTCTCCCATTCTGTGGGTTTCCTTTGTTTTCTAGTCACTATTACCTTTGAGGTGCAGAAGCTTCTGAGCTTTATATGGTCCCATTTTTTTGTTTTGTGGTCACACCTGGCAGCGCTCAGGAGTTATTCCTGGTTCTATGCTCAGAAATCGCTCCTGGCAGGCTCAGGGGACCATATGGGATGCCAGGATTCGAACCACCTTCCTTCCGCATGCAAGGCAAATGTCTTACCTCCATGCTATCTCTCCGGGCCCCCCACCTTTTTTTATCTTTGCTTTCACTTGTTTGAACAGTGCTGTTTCCTCCTTGAAGATGCCTTTAGTCTCAGTGTCATGGAGTGTTTTACCTACGTGTTGTTCTATATACCTTATGGTTTTAGGTCTGATATTAAGGTCTTTAATCCATTTGGATTTGACTTTTGTGCATGGTGTTAAAGGGAGGTCTGAGTTTGCAAAAAAAAAAAAAAAAAAAGCAAGTGGTTGACCCATTATCACAACACCACTTGTTAAAGAGGCTTTCCTTGATAAATTTTGCATTCTTGCCTCATTATCAAATATTGATTGATTGTATGTTTGTGGTACATTCTCTCAATACTCAGGTCTATTCTATTGATCTGAGGGTCTGTCTTTATTCCAATATTATAATGCTTTAATGACTATTGCTTTGTAATATAATTTAAAGTTGAGGAAAGTGATGCCTCCCATATATTTTTCTATGAATTTCTCTAGCTACACGTGGGTATTTATTGTTCCAAATGAATTTCAGGAGAGTCTGACCCACTTATTTGAAAAATGTCATGGGTATTCTTAGAGGAAGTGCATTAAATCTGTACCATTTTAATTATGTTAATCTTCCAATCCATGAACAGGTTTTGTGTCTCCATTTCCTTGTGTCTCTTATTTCTTGAAGCAAGCTTTTGTAGTTTTCTTTGTATAGGACTCCTTCACCTCTTTAGTTAAATTGATTTTAAGATATTTGAGTTTGTGGGGCACTAATGTGAATGGGAATGCTTTTTTCATGATGTCCATTTCTTCTCTATCATTATTGGTGTATAAGAAGACCATTGACTTTTGCATGTTAATTTTGTAGCCTGCCATTTTGCTATATAAATCTGTTGTTTCTAGAAGCTTTTTGGCAGAGTCTTTAGGATTTTCTTAACATAGTATCATGTCATCTGCAAACAATGAGAGCTTGACTTCTTCCTTTCCTATCTGGACGCCTTTGATATCTTTTTGTTGCCTAATTGCTATAGCAAGAACCTCAGCACAATATTGAATAGGATTGGTGAGAGGAGGCAGCCTTGTCTTGTATCATTTTAGGGGAAAGGCTTTTAATGCGTCTCATCTGAGAATATTTGCCATTGGTTTGTGGTAGATGGCCTTGACTATATTGAGAAGTTTCTTCCATTCCCATCTTGTTGAGAGTTTTTAATCATGAATGGGTATTGAACCTTACTGAATGCTTTCTCTGAATCTATTGATATGATCATGTGGTTTTTTTTTTATTTTCCTTTTGCTGATATGATGCATTATGTTGATTTATTTACATATGTTAAACAATCCTTGCATTTCTGGAATGAAAATTACTGCTCAAAGTGTATGACCTTCATGATGATGCATTGGATCCTACTTGCCAGGTTTTTGTTGAGAATCTTTGCATCTTTGTTCATCAGGGATATTGTTTTGTACTTTATTTTTTGTAGCATTTCTGTCTGGATTTGGTATCAGGGTGATGATAGCTTCATAAAAACTATTTAGGAGTGTTTCTGTTTCTTTAGTTTCCTGGAAGAGCCTGAGAAGATTTGTAGTAGTTCTTGAAAGGTTTGAAAGATTTTGTTAGTGAATCCATATGGGCCTGGGTTTTTGTTTGGGGGAAGATTTTTGATTGCCATTTTAATTTCCTCAATAGTGATGGATCTGTATAGATATGCTAGATCATCTTGATTGAACCATGGAAGATTATTAAGAGTCCAAAATTTATCTATTTCTTCTAGGTTCTCATGTTTTGTGGCATAGAGTTTTTCAAAGTAATCTCTTACTATCCTTTGACTCTCTGTAGTATCTGTAGTGATATCTCCCTTTTCATTTCTAATTTGAATTCTTTTTTTTTTTTTTTTGGTTTTTGGGCCACACCCGGCGGTGCTCAGGGGTTACTCCTGGCTGTCTGCTCAGAAATAGCTCCTGGCAGGCATGGGGGACCATATGGGACACCGGGATTCAAACCAACCACCTTTGGTCCTGGATCGGCTGCTTGCAAGGCAAACGCCGCTGTGCTATCTCTCTGGGCCCCTAATTTGAATTCTTAAGTTTCTTCCTCTCCCTTTCTTTGTGAGTTTTGCTAGTGGTTTTATCAATCTTGTTTATTATTTCAAAGAACAAACTTTGCTTTCCTTGATCTTTCAGATTTATTTTTGGATTTCCACTCCATTGATTTCTGTTTCAGCTCTAAGCTTTGTTATTTTCTTCTGCCTACCTATTTTAAGGCTTCTTTTGTTGATAATTTTCTAATTTTATAAGCTGTGTCATTAAGTTATTTATGTGTTCCTTCTTCCTTCCTGATGTGTGCTTGCAAAGCTATAAATTTTTCTCTTAGAACTTTCTTTGATGTATCCCACAAATTCTGATAATTTTGTCTTCGTTTACATTTTTCAGGAATTTTTTACTTCCTCTTTGATTTCATCTCTGACACACTGGTTGTTCAGTAGCAAGCTATTTAATTTTCAGATTTTTTTTTAATTTCCAGATTTTAAAGTTTTTTTTCTGTGTCCCTTTTTAGTTCACATCTAATTTCAGTGCATCGTGATCTTAAAAGTTAGTCTGTATAATTTCTATCCTCGTGATTTTATGGATGTATGTTTTATGGGCCAGCATGTGGTCTATCCTGGAGAATGACCCAGGTGCACTGGAGAAGAATGTATATCAAGTTTTCTGGGGATGCTGTGCCCTATATATACATACTAGTTAGTACACTTTCTTCCATTTTTCCTTTTAGAGCTAGTATATTCTTGTTGGATTTCAGCATGGTTGACCTATCAAGGAGTGACATGTCTGTGCTGAGGTCTCCCACTATTACTGTGTTGGTGTCTTCTTTCAGATTTGTCAACAATTGTATTAAATATTTTGCCTGACCTTCATTGGGTGCTTATATGTTTAGGAGTATGATCTCTTCTTGTTGTACATACCCCTTTATTATTATGAAATATCCACCTTTGTCCCTTAAAACTTTTCTAAGTCTAAAGTTTGTGTCATTTGATATAAATATGGCCACTCCAGCTATTTTAAGGGAGTTCGGATGATTCTCTTTCAACCTTTGATTTTGAGTTTGTTCTGACTATTCAGATGTGTTTCTTATAGGCAGCAGAATGTTAGATTCAGGTTTTTTTGATCCATTTTTCCACTCTGTGTCTCTTTACTGGTGCATTTAGTCCAATGACATTGAAAGAGGTAATTGTCATGAGATTTTGTGTCATCTTTATATAGGAGTTTGCTATGTATGTTGATCTGACTTATATTAAAGTGGAGCTTTCAGTTTTTCTTTTAAGGGTGGTTTTGAGTCTGCAAAGTTTCTGAGTTGTTATTTATAGGTGAAGCTATGTATACTTCCTTCAAATTTCTATGTGAGTCTGGCTGGATGCAGTATTCTAGGCAAAGCATTCATTTCATTGAATTTTCTCACTATATCCCACCCCTGCCTTCTGGTCTTGATGATTTCTTGTTACAGGTCTGCTGTAAATCTTAAGGATGATCCTTTGAATGTAATTTCCCTTTTTTGATCTTGTTGCTTTCCATGTTCTATCCCTATCTGTGGAATTCTTCATTGTGAATAAGATGTGTCTTGGGGTGTTTTTTTTTTTTTGGGTGGGGTCTCTTTTAGCTGGTACTCATCAGGCATGCAGGATTTGGTTGCATGAAATTTTTCACTCTGGGAGTTTCTCTGCAATGATTTCCTTGACTGTTGATTCTTCCTGGGTATTTTCTTCCTGGGTCTCTGGGCCTCCCATGATTCTTATGTTGTTTCTGGTGAATTTATCAGAGACTTGTATTTTAATCTGTTTACATTCTTTAAATATTTTTTCCATTGTCTGATTATTTTCTTTAAGTCTCTTTTCCAATCTCTCTGTTGTATGAAGTTATTATACATCTCATCTTTCAGCTTACTAATTCAGTCCTCAGCTAGTTACACCTTTGGAGAGGCTTTCCAGTCATAATATATATATATATATATATGTATGTATATATATTGGTTTTTGGGTCACACCCGGCAGCACTAAGGGGTTACTCCTGGCTCTATGCTCAGAAATCGCTCCTGGTAGGCTCGGGGGACCATATGGGATGCCGGGATTCGAACCAACAACCTTCTGCATGAAAGGCAAACACCTTGTCTCCATGCTATCTCTCTGGCCCCTCCAGTCATAAAATCCTATCTGCAAAATTATCTGCTATTTACAGACATTTGTGTGTGCATGTATATATATATATATATATATATATATATATATATATATTGGATTTTGGGCTACACTGACAGCACCAAGGTATAGTTACTCTTGGCTCTGCATTCAGAAATCACTTCTGGCAGTCTTTGGGTCCCATATGGATTCAAGAATTTAATCCAGATGACCACAGGCAAATGCTCTACCCACTGTGCCATCATTCTGGCTCCTATAGGTATAAATTTTTTTGTCTACATTTTTGTTCATGTAGTTTATCTTTAATACAGAGTGCAAGAAAAAACAAAACTCATTAGTATGACATTGTTTCTTTTTTGTTTGTTTTTATTTTGTGCCAACCTGGTTGTACTCATGCTCTGAGCTCGGGAATCATTCCTTGTGGGTCACGGGGGACCATATGGGATGCTGGGCAATCGAAGTAGGATCTGCTGTGTGCAAGATAAGAGCCCTGTCAGCTGTACTATATCTCTGCCCCAGTCTGATATTTATTTCTTTGATGGGCAAAAGAGATGTCACATTTTTCATGCTGCAACTAAATCAGTTATATAAGAAAAATTTTACCAGATCCAAAGTGGTAACATACAGAACGAATTTTTATTGTGTGTCTCTTTCTTTAAAACAAAAATTTGTGTAATACTATTACTTCAAGAAAATTGAGACTTTTTAAATTCACACATGTAAATGTTTTAGTTTAATTTGCATTTAAATTGATATTCTTGATATGTTCTTTTAAGTGTGCTCTATTCCTTTTCTTTAAACTATAAATTGATTTCTTCTTTTTTTAGTCAAATGGGTGCCTCAGGATTCATGGTTAAGAGATGTGGAGCAGCTGTTCTTTTATTGCAAATAATTTGTTGCAAATAGCCTTCCTTACCAGAACAAGGCAGAAGTGAACAATAGAAATAATATTTAAAAATGTGCTTCTGCAAATGATTGTTCCGTGGTTTAAAAAGATTGACATCATCATGACATTCTTTCCATAATGCACAAAGCAACACAGAAAAAAAATCTTTCCTATTTGTAGGTACAGTCAATCTTCCATCAGTGATTTTTCTTGGTTCCAAAGAAACTCTTTTAAAATGCATCCCAGACTTGGCCTTTCTATGATGCTTTTTCCTCTGTACTTGGATGAAAAAGTTCCCTTAAAAAAAGAATTTTAGGAGGTATAATTCTTCTCTAGCATGTATTACAAAAGCAAATCACTTTTCTGTGAGGCACAATCACTGATCAGAGGATCTATAGGTAACTCCCAATCAATCAGGCTAGATGGTTTAGTTCTAGTGCACTGAGATGCTCTGTGGTGCTTTTCAAGCTCAGTGGTGCTAAGGGCCATCAGGGCTATGTGCAGTGATAGTTATTGGTGGGGTGCTTTTCAATACTTGGGATCAAACTCAAGTCCTTGTGAGTACAGGAGACTGAACAATTGACCTTCGAGTTATCTTCCTGGCCTCTAAAGCAAATTTACAAAATATTTTTATAGAAATACTATTGATTCCTGAAGTTTTTAACTTACAGCATTATAACATATGTATATGTTGGTTTATATTCTCATCCAAAAGTTTTGTTTTTACCCATATTCCTACAATTGATCCTCTTTTTCTTTTTTTTTTTCTCCTCTGGTACTTATCAGTTTGTATCATAATCTAAGAGTTTTTTCCTAAAGTAATTCTTTTTTTGTTTTTGTTTTGGGGCCACACCCAGTAGCACTTAGGGGTTAAATCACTCCTGGCAGGCACGCGAACCCATATGGGATGCCAGGAATAGAACCCAGGTTGGCCACATGTAAGGCCTACTGTACTATACCTACCTGCTGTACTATTGCTCCAGCCCCCAGAGTAATTCTTGAATTGATATTTGACATATGTTCCTAAGTTACTGAGAAAGGGGATCAAAAGTTCCCAAGAATTGGATTTTATGGAGTATGCCAACCCTGTCAGCTGCCAAAGGTCAACTTCTGTTCCCCAACTATGTTTCGGAATTGAGAATGTTTCCTACTTGATGACCAGGAAAGAACTGGTTTCAGTCTATGATCAGAGACCATTTATTCCCTTCCAACAATGCTAATATAGGACCAAGAAGAGGATCTGGGATATCTGAAAAGTAACAGGACATAGTCAGGTGGGTAGGTGCAGCTCTGGGAAGAAGATACTCATGAACAAAGGGGCTTAGAAGTGCCCTTAAAGCAACAGAGCATCGATAGGTATTATTTCCTTTAATCAGAGCTCTCTGTGAGGGAGGCGGGTTGGCCATGGTCAAGCCCAATTAAGAACCACTAACCATGGGGTGATGGCATCCCTCTTTGTGCTTTCCTTCCCCATCTCTGGTAGTGGTCTCTCTGAAGCTTTCAACCTTAAGGAGAATCCCTGGAACAATTGCTCTACAGGGACCCCTAGAACAAATAACTCTACAGGCATTCCAGGTTTGGGAACATTATTCCAGAGGGCTTCCTATAATGGAATTCCCATATTCAAGCATAATGATAGGTATGTTAACTTCTGTAGTAGGAAAAATATTTGGGTCTCACCCCAATTCACATTTACATCTTCATTCTGGGAACATGTTAGACTTTGTTCCTTGCTTCAATTCAATTTAGATGTAGCAACATGCCTAACTTTTATCCCCAAACTGAAATATCCTCTGTTCCTACTATATACTTACTTAAAAACCTATTTTATATAATCTCTCATAAATCTTTTCCTTTTCCTCGTCCTTTATTACTAGAATAAGGTGAGTCCCAGGACAACCCTGAAATTTACATATTAATGTTATAGTTCCTCTATCAACATGAGTTCCCTGAATGATTGTTCTTTTGCTCAGCACTGCTTTGTGAACAAAAAATACACTTCTATTGTCTTCTATTGATTTTATTATTCATCTGGAAATTTCGTTTCTGTAGTACTTAATCTATCCTCACAATAATGGGTTTTCCTATATTTTCTTTTTTTTTTTTTTTTTCCGTTTTTGGGCCACACCTGGCGTTGCTCAGGGGTTATTCCTGGCTGTCTGCTCAGAAACAGCTCCTGGCAGGCACAGGGGACCATATGGGACACCGGGATTCGAACCAACCACCTTTGGTCCTGGATCGGCTGCTTGCAAGGCAAACACCGCTGTGCTATCTCTCCGGGCCCATACGGGTTTTCCTATATTTTCAGTAGAACCTTTTAACAGGGCTATGGTTTCTGCTTACATATTTTACTCTCTTAAATATCTGGTAGCCCAAAAATCTAAGGCAGCATGACATTAGCTTTTAGGTCCTGTTTATGATCTAGGAGTGCCATTTTGCCCAAAGGTCACAAAACCTGAGAAGCCCAAGGACAAAGGGGCTGGTAGCATTTCTTCCCCTCTTCACATCTCACCATGAGCATACAAAGATATTCTAATTCTAGTCACCCATCCACACAATACACAAAGATCACAATGGGAAGCGATGCAGAATCATACCATGCTTAGTGGGTGAAGTTGATAGCTTGGAAGACCCAACCAGTATTAATCAGTTACATAACCTATTTAATAAGGATTTTAGAGAGGAAATATTGTGGATGCTCAAGGTACTCAAAGAAATCATAAAATGAACAACCAATAAAACACAAGAGGATATGAGAGCAGAAATGAGAAAAGTTCAAACAGATGTGATAGAACTGAAAAAACTTGTGGGCAAAATAAAAAACTCATTGGAAGGCTTGCCAAGGGGCTAACAGCTCCTGAGGACAGAATTAGTGAACTTGAAGATAAGGTGCATAAAACCTCCAAACAACAGTAGAAGATGGAAAAAGAACGAACAGTTGAGGAGAACTTTAGAATGAATTCAAAAGGAACAAATTAAGAATCAGGGGGCTGGAGAGATAGCATGGATGTAAGGTGTTTGCCTTTCATGCAGGACAGTGGTTCGAATCCCGGCATCCCATATGGTCCCCTATGCCTGCCAGGGGTGATTTCTGAGCCTAGAGCAGGAGTAAACCCTGAGCAAAACCGGTTGTGACCCAAAAATCAAAAAAAAAAAAAAAATTTAGCAGCAGGGGCCGGAGTGGTGGCGCAAGCAGTAGGGTGTTTGCCTTGCATGCAACTTACCTAGGACAGACCAGTTTGATAGCCCAGAGTTCCATAGGGTGCCCCAAACCAGGAGCAATTTCTGAGCATATGGCCAGGAGTAACTCCTGAGTGTTACCAGGTGTGGCCCATAAAATTAAAAATAATAATAATAATAATAATAATAATAAAATAGAAACAAAGAAATGTATCTAAAGCAAACCAAAAACATCTACTTAAATAAAAAAAATTTTAATAAAATATCTACTTTGGGGCCAGAGAGATAGCATGGAGGTAAGGCGTTTGCCTTTCATGCAGAAGGACAGTGGTTCAAATCCCGGCATCCCATATGGTTCCCCGTGCCTGCCAGGGGTGATTTCTGAGCATAGAGCCAGGAATAACCCTGAGTAACCCTGAGTGCTGCCAGGTGTGACCCAAAAAACAAAACAAACAAACAAAAAAGAATCAGCAGCAGTCAGAGGACCAGAAAGACAAATCTTATGAGAAACAAAAGTCAAAGATATCATTGCTGGGGGCCGGAGAGATAGCATGGAGGTAAGGCGTTTGCCTTGCAGGCAGAAGGATGGTGGTTCAAATCCCGGCATCCCATATGGTCCCCTGTGCCTGCCAAGGGTGATTTCTGAGCATAGAGTCAAGAGTAACCCCTGAGCATTGCCAGGTGTGACCCAAAAACGGAAAAAAAAAAAAAATATATATATATATATATATATATATATATATCATTGCTGAGAAGTTCTCAGAGCTAGAGAGTACATGCACCCATATCCTGGAGTACTGCCACCATAATTTAAGGAAAGTTAAAATCAGAAGGCCCTCTGGGATCTCCCAGTGAAAATGGCTGAAAAAGGGCCTCAAAGAGAGGTCGCTTCCTTGAAAAGTGAGGGTGGTAGTTCTCAAGCTGAGTAATAGTTGCAAACATTTATTTGCAATAAATAAGAATCTCCCCGCTGCTGTGCTAAGTATGTATATAGTTGAGCATTTACTTCCGGATGACAAAATTAGTACAAACAAATATGGCCTTGATTAAATATCACTTTACCTGGGAAAATCAACATCAAGAGAAACATAAAAATAACTTTGTAATTCTCTTTTTTTGTTTGTTTTTGGGTCGCACCCAGCCTCGCTCAGAGATTATTCCTGGTTCTATGCTCAGAAGTCGCTCCTGGCAGGCTCAGGGGATGCCAGGATTCGAACCACCGACCTTCTGCATGCAAGGCATGCATCTCTCCGGCCCCCAACTTTGTAATTCTCAAAGTAAAGTTAGTCTTTTAAAAGATGTTCTGTGTCTTTAAACAGTCTGCTCACTCAAATGAAAAGAGTCCTTCAGAGGAACACCTGGTAAACTTGCTAATCCTTTAATTTATATCAGAATTGACGCCCAGAGTACAGCCTGGGCATCAAAAACTTTGAGATGTTAAAATTTGCCCTTGGATACCAGAGAAATCTCTGGTTCAACTCCTCTCTATATTTTAATTGGAGCTTATCATCAGAAGATTTATTACCCACACTCACTATAGGCCTGTAAATTGTCTGCTATGAAGAAACTTACAGATTACAGTATGTACTGATAAGCTTCTTGCTAACAAGAAAGTACAATTTTTTTAATCTTGCAGGAAAGCAGATGTAGGTGATCTCTCACACGAAAAATTAATGTTCAAATACCTCCTCATAGTATTTAATAGACACACAATTATGATTCACCCACTCAATTAAGTGTCTCCATCATTCACTGAATTCTGCACCCACTTTCCTGGGGACCCTGAAGTGTCCGAACAAAGAGACCGTTACACTGGAGGCTCAAAAGGTACCACTAAAAGAGATCCAAATAAAAATTCTCTAAGACATATCCAAAGTCTTTAAAATCACCCCATGCACTATATATCTGTCCCCAAGTGAACAAGTTTAAATCAGAGTCACACATTAAATAATCCAAACCAGGCCAAGGGTGAAACACATGTAATCTGGCAGTCTCTTACCTTATTGGAGAGCAAGCTTCCTGCCAGAACTGCAGTCTTTATTGAGTATAGACACCACCTCTGGGTGGGGCAGTAAGAACAAATTTCTCAGGCTATCCTGAGCCAGTACCACCCAGGTTTATAAGTCAGACAATCTCTGTTTTGGGATAAATCCAAGTTGTAAACAAACATACAAAGGAACCAGAGGTGATCTTTGTTTTAGGCAAAATAAGGTATAACCTAACTGCCCCTTCTTTGTTCAAAAAATTGAGAGGGGTACATAAGTCATGTTCTATTGTTCTCTGAAAGAGGCCAGAACCCCAGATCAGAACATACAAAAGTGGATGTTATTTAGCATAGGCACAGTAAAAGTTGGCTGTGATAGCTTCAAAGTTTAAACTGTATATATCATTCTCAAAACAGTTTTTTTCCATATTTTTGTCTTAGATATCTTACAACACTTTTTCTTTTTTTGTTTTATTAAATATATTTTTTATTTAAGTAACATGATCATATTTGGGTTACAGTCATAACCAGAACACCCCCTTTCACCAGTGCAACATTACCCCCTCCCCCTTCCCATCCCCTGCCTGTTTTCGAGATAGGCATTCTACTACAGTAGTTTGTTTTTAAGTTCAGTAAGTTGTATTTTTTTTTCCTTAAAGGATAAGAGTAAAAAAATATAGTAAAGGTGTGATAGTGGCAATTGCCAATGTTTTCATAGGTCCAGAAAAATGGAGAAAATGGGAGAAAAAATCCTTGACCTGATTACAAAAAGGCCTCACCCCAGAAGTTTATTGGCATAAGACAGACTCTGGGTTCCAGGCATACCAGTCTATTCAACTCCAGTCATTCTCAAGGTCCCGGTGAAACTTTTTCACACTTTAGCTATAGTTAGTATCAGACTTTTATATTTAAAGACTCTGGATTCTGTGCATTTCTTACGTTGATGTCAGGCTGATGTGGAGTATCCTCTAGTTTCAGCATATCATTAAATGCAGAGCGATCTGCTCTGCATGCTGACTGTTGCTGAGTCACCTGGGTGTTGGGAGTACTCTTTGGAGTCAGTCAATGCCAAAGCAGTGGTAGGTCTTCTCTGGTAGAGGCTTGGATCCTGGGAATGTTAAAGACAATTGTGGTTGTTTCCATAGTTCAGGTGTGTGTAGGCGATGCCCATTCTTCTGAGGCCTGAGCCAAATCATTATGCCAATGTTCAGGGTAAAAGGCCTAATTACATTACCAAATTTGTGTTCCCATCTCTATTAGACAAGAACTTGTTTGTATATGTATTATTTTCACATTTTAATGTGCCTATGCAAAGGAGAAGCAATGCCACAAGATATTGTTGGTGCATCTGGGGGCCAACGAATAAATTCCAACATTTCCCGTAACTTGGTATAAACGTAAAATCTACACAGAGTTACTCTTCTACCAGTATTGCTTATAAAACAGATCTCATAGGGGGAAAATCAAACAATCAAATAACTAATCTAGTGGGCAAAATTGTCACAAATGAGGATATTTTAAAAGAGTTATAGATGTTAAGGGAATACATCTGAGATATACAAAAGAGATACATGTGGCCCTTTTATGTTTTAAAAAGAAAAAAAAAAGAAAACAAGGGTATTTGAAGACAACAGGTGATAGTTGAGTTTGCGACATGTTTTGCGGCATTACGGAACCCTATATTGTCCTAGAACTAGGGGTTATGCTGAAGCTGATTCCGGTATCATGCAACAGTCCATAGTTTGATGGTGACATAAGAGAGCCACCAAGCATGAGTCAACAGGCGTGTTGGTCGTAGTTGTTTGCATAGGCATGAACTGGGGACCGAGAGGGTGTCATTCAATGAGGAGCTGGATGGTGGTGTTGGGGCAGAAGGTCAGTCTTGGTGTCTACCAAATTAGGAACTGAGGATAAGGAGGGTTGAATAAGGGGAAGATAATGGTTCAGGGTTTGGGTATGAGGAGGTAGGAGAGACAAAGGGGTGAGGGGAGAGGCAATACATAAAAGACTAAACAATAAAGAATTTGAGTGTTTTGTTAGAATCTTGAGCATCCTGATTATATTCCTAGGAGCAATCTAGGATCAGGAACGTTTTTGGATAATGATTAAAAAGTATATTTGTCGCGATGCGCCCGCGTGGCTTTGAAAAATAATATTACTAGCAAGCAAAACAGGGGGTCCAATATACATAGGGGAGGGGTTTCCCTCCTCCGGCTGCCCTCCAGGGCCCAAGTTGCCAGGGCCGGCCATGAAGACCCGCCTGGCGTGGGGGGTCCCAGTCTCCTGGACCAAGTGTTCAGCCCAGGAGATCTGTGGCCCGCTGTCCGACCAGCGACCCTAACATACCAGAAAAACAGAGGGACGGCTTTCCTGGCATGTGCACTCTGCTCTACAACACTTTTTCATAGACTTCTCTGAACATAAACATTAGAACCTTTCTGCACTTAATTTGAAATTTTTTAAATATTCTTACACTGAGCACTGTAGTACAAATCTAAAATATCTGAGTTTCTATCCATAAACTTCTCTTAACAAAATTACAAGAATATTTCTACAGATATATATCTGCATATATATATATAGTTTGAAAGTAAGTTTGTTAAAACATTTTTATAATGTGCACTATTAAGAGTCTATAGTATCTAAGTTCCTTTTCCATCTACTTCTGTGAACGAAGAGATTTGAACATTTTTGCATACATAATTTGAGAATAAACTGCTACATAAAATATACAATCAAACATTATAGCAATTGGGAAACATTCACTAGGATAGTTGAGAACTTTTAAAAATCTAACAACATTATGCATTTCCCTGGAATTGTGCAAGCTAATATTAAACCACTAAAGTTAGATATAAAATTTTTTGTTTGCAGTGGGGTAGCTATTAAGATACATGCAGAAAAAAAAAGTAGCTATTAAGATACATGCAGATAAAACACAATTTAGATAGCAATATAGTGACTGATGCAAATAGGGTCAAGAGATTAACCTAAAAGAAAATCACAAGAGTTTCTGAAAGCAGCTTCTCTGGTGGGCTTTGGCTGGGCTTAGATTCTCCATTTTCTGTGGTGGCTGCTGGAGACCCCTCAATAAGCTGCTGCATAACAGAGGGCCATGGTCCTGGCAAAAAGTGCCTCCGGTAGATTAAAGATGGTAGATGTCAGTGTCTGAACACTGCCCAGAGTCTTCATCTCTCTCCTCTTCACTGCATACTTCTGCCCTGCCTAAGGGAGCCTCTACCACCATAGGTGGTGGAGCAGCTGAGTGAGGCCGGAGAATGAATGGACAGAACTTAGCATATCTGCTAACTTTCACTGGCATTCCACAGGTCTAGATACATTAGCAGCTTTTGGTCCCTTCTCTCCTTTCATGTCATCAAACTCCATAGTCTCCCCATCAACACTACACAGAAACTTCCTGGGTTGTTTCTCTTAATAGCTGTCCAATGAACAAAGGCATCTTCTTTGGTGTCACTTCTGTTGATAGGTCCATAACCATTTTGGACATTGAACCATTTGACAGAGCCCAAGACATTGATTGCCAGCACTGTCTTGTCTACCTGACTTCGTGTTTGGGGTGTGAGGGTATCTCAAGCTGAGCAGTTTTTAGACTATGAGTCTGTAGAAATGGTAGCTGACTCATCATTCTTGTGAAGTGGGGGTCTCTCTGGTTTAGTGCTAGTAGTAAATGATAAATTATTAGCCCTGGGAAGACACTCTTACCCTCTTGGAGCATGTGTGCCAGAGAATCTCTAGGGAGCTTGGCATATACAGTCCAGAGTAAGAAATGTAGGTAGAGCAACATGAAGCCATTTAGAACAAGTCATGTTTACTGATGTTCCAGTGAAAGGCACAGCAAATTCAGTTCAGCTCAAGGGGGGCTTCATGGTGATAATCCACCAGAGGTTCAAGTCACTCACCATTGTTGGGGTTTTCTTGGGTCCTCAAGTCCCTGTTTGGGTGCCAATTGTAAAATCACCTTACATGCTATACCAAGACCCCAGGTGAACAAGTCTGAATCAGGGTCATGCATGAAATAATCCAAACCAGCCTGAGGGTGAAATGTGTAATCTGGTAGTCTTCTACCTCAAATGGAGAGCATGCTCCCTGCTAGAACTGCCATTTTTATTGAGTACAGACAGTAAAAACAGATAGCTCAGGCTCTTCTGAGCCAAGCTGATGAGTAAGACAATCTCTGTTTTGGGGGTAAATCCAAGTTGTAAACAAACATACAAAGGAACCAGGGATGATCTTTGTTTTAGGTAAAATAAGGTGTAACCTAACAAAATCAGTGACTAAATTCATAAAGACAGAATATTGAAGGCATGACCAAAAAAAACACATACAGGGCCCAGAGAGATAGCACAGTGGCATTTGCCTTGCAAGCAGCCGATCTAGGACCAAAGGTGGTTGGTTCGAATCCCGGTGTCCCATATGGTCCCCCATGCCTGCCAGGAGCTAAGCTATTTCTGAGCAGACAGCCAGGAGTAACCCCTGAGCACCGCTGGGTGTGGCCCAAAAAACAAAAACAAAAAAAACAAAAAACAAAAAAAACACATACAAAAGAATCTCCTTAATATTTAAAGCAGGAGCCAGAGCGATGGTGTAGCCGTAGCACATTTGCCTTACATGGGGCTGACCTGTTTCTTCAATTTTATAAAAGAGCCTTAAAAGGATTGGTAGATGTTCCTCTTGAAAGGTTTGAAAGAATTCATTAGTGAATCCATCGGGGCCTGGGCTATTGTTTTGGGGAAGATTTTTGATCACCATTTTAATTTCTTCAATAGTGATGGGCTGTTTAGATATGCTACCTCATCCTTATTTAACTGTGAAAGGTTATAAGAGTTCAAGAATTTGTCCATTTCTGCCAGGTTCTCATGCTTCGTGCCATTCAGTTTCTCAAAGTAGTCTCTGATTACCCTTTGAATCTCTGCAACATCTGTAGTGATCTTCCCCTTCTCGTTTCTTTTTTTGTTTTGTTTTGTTTTGTTTTGTTTTTAGGGCCACACCCGTTTGATGCTCAGGGGTTACTTCTGGCTAAGTGCTCAGAAATTGCCCCTGGCTTGGGGAGACCATATGGGACGCCAGGGGATCGAACCCCGGTCCTGATCCTTGGCTAGCGCTTGCAAGGCAAACACTTTACCTCTAGCACCACCTCGCCTGCCCCAACTCCTTTTTATTTCTAATCCAGTTTATCAAGATTCTCTCTAGGAGCTGAAGAGATAGCATGGAGCCTGGCGTTAAGGCGTTTGCCTTGCATGCAGGACAGCGGTTTGAATCCAGGCATCCCATATGGTCCCCCGTTCCTGCCAATAGCAATTTCGGAGCAAAGAGCCAGGAATAACCCCAGAGCGCTGCCAGGTGTCACCCAAAAACCAAAAAAAAAAAAAAAAAAAAAAATTCTCTCTAAATTTCTTTGTGATTTTTGCCAGTGGTATATCAATCTTGGTTTGTTTTTTTGTTTTGTTTTGTTTTAGTTTTGGTTTTGATTTTTGGTTTTTAGGTCACACCCAGCAGCCTCAGGGGTTACTCCTGATGCCAAGCTCAGAAATCGCTGCCAGCAGACACAGGGGACCATATAGGATGCCAGAATTCAAACCACCGTCCATCTGCATGTAAGGCAAATACTCTACCCCATGCTATCTCTTCAGCTCCAATCTTGGTTGTGTTTTTTTTTTTCCAAAGAACCAACTTTTGCTTTTCTGGATTGTTTCCTAGATTTCCACTTCATTGATTTCTGCTCTAAGCTTTGGTATTTCCTTCTGCCTACCTATTTTTTATTCCTTTTTTTTTTTTTATCATTTTCTAATTTTAGAAGCTGTGTCATTAAACTATTCATGTAGGCACCTTCTTTCTTGATGTGCGCTTGCAAAGCTATAAATTTTCCTCTCAGTACAGCTTTTGTTGTGTCCCATATATTCTGATAATTTGTGTCATCATTGTTATTTATTTCCCAGAATGTTTTGATTTTCTCTTTGATTTTATCTCTTACCTACTGGTTGTTAAGTAGTAAGCTGTTTAATTTCCAAGTGTTACAGTTTTTCTTCTGTGTCCCTTTGTAGTTCACCTCTCATTTCAGTGTCTTGAGATCAACAAAGGTAGTCTGCACAATTTCTATCCTCTTAATTTTTAGGAGGTATGATTTATGGGCGAGCATGTGGTCAATCCTGGAGAATGTGCACTGAAGAAGAATGTGTATCCAGGTTTCTAGGGATGGATATATATATATATGGATATATATGGACATATAGATATATAGATATACTAGGTCCACTTTCTTCCATGTCTCTTTTCAGTCTAGTATATTTTTGTTGAGTTTCAGTCTGGTTAACCTATCAAGAGGTGACAGGGCAGCGTTTAAGTCTCCCACAATTTTGTGTTTTTATTGATATCTTTTTCATATTTGTCAACAATTGTATTAAATACTTTGCTAGTCCCTCATTGGGTGCATATATGTTTAGGAGTGTGATTTATTCCTGTTGTACATATCCCTTGATTTGTACAAAATGTCCATCTTTGTCCCCTACAAATTTTCTGAGTCTAAAGTCTAATATTAATATGGTCACTTCAGCTTTTTTAAGTGTATTGTTTGCTTAGATGATTTTCCTCCAGCTTTTGATTTTGAGTCTATGTTTGTTTGACTATTCAGGTGTGTTTCTTGTAGTCAGCAGAGGGTTGAATTCAGTAGAGGGTTGTAACTCTTTTTTTGTGTGTGGGGGGGGTTTTTTTGGGGGGTCACACCCAGCAGTGCTCAGGGGTTATTCCTGGCTCCACACTCACTCAGAAATTGCTCCTGGCAGGCACGGGAGACCATATGGGATGCCAGGATTTGAACTGATGACCTCCTGCATGAAAGGCAAATGCCTTACCTCTATGCTATCTCTCCGGCCCGGGTTGTAACTCTTAACTGGTGCATTTAGTCCATGAACATTGAGAAAGATAATTGTCATGGGATTTCATGCCATCTTTGAAGTTTGGCGTGTCTGTTGGTCAATCTTGTCTTAAAGTAGAAAAGTAGAGCTTTCAGTTTTTCTTTTAAGGCTGGTCTTGAGTCTGCAAAGTTTCTGAGCTGTTGTTTATCCATAAAGCTATGTATGTTTCCTTCAAACCTGAAAGTGAATCTGGCAGGGTGCAGATTCACCCAGAATCTAGGTAAAGTATTCATTTCATTGAGTTTTGTCACTATGTCCCACCACTGCCTTCTGGCCTTGAGGGTTTCTTGTGACAGGTCTGCTGCAGATCTTAAGGATGATCCTTTGAATGTAATTCCCCTTTTTGATCTTGCTGCTTTCAGTATTTTATCCCTATCATTGTGAATAGAATGTGTCTTGGGTGCTTTTCTTTGGGTCTCTTTTAGCTGCCATCCAGGATTTGGTTGCATGCAGTCTTTATCTCTGGGAGTTTCTCTGCAATATTATCCTTGTCTGATGATTCTTCCTGGGAATTTTCTTTCTGGGTCTCTGGGACTCCAATTAGTCTTTCCAACGTTGTTTCTGTTGATCTTATCAAAAACTTCTACTTTCATCTGTTTGCATTCTTTGACTAATTTTTCCATTGTCTGATCATTTGCTTTAAGGCTGTTTTCCAACCTCTTCTGATGTTTGGAATGGTTCTGCATCTCATCTTCCAGCTCACTGATTCTATCCTCAGCTGCTGTTACCATTTGAAAGGCTTTCCTTTGAGGTTTTCAATGCATCTACTGAATTTTTCAGACCTGTTATTTCAATTTGAAGTTTTCTGATTTATCTTTGGGGGCGGGGTAGGGGTTTTTGGATCACACCCGGCAGCACTCAGGGGTTACTCCTGGCTCTATGCTCAGAAATCACCCCTGGCAGGCACAGGGGACCATATGGGATTCCGGGATTTGAACCACCATCCTTCTGCCTTACCTCCATGCTATCTCTCCAGTCCCTGAGTTTTCTGATTTCTATCATATTTTCTTGTTCTTATTTGTGTTCCATTCAACTTGATCTAAGCTTTCTTTGAGTTCTATGAACATCCTCCATATTCCTTCGCTAAACTCTATATCTGAGAGACTAACTAGGTGGTTTAGGTAGTTGGCAGTTTTCAGGTCATCAGAGTTGCCATCTTCATTCTCTATGCTTGGTGTTAGCCTGCGTTGTTTCCCCCATTGTCACACTTGAATTGTGGATTTTCTACATGTTGTGGTGGTGATCATTGGCTAGAAAATGTGCACAGCCGCAAAGCAAAGGGGAGTGGCCATGCTCCTTTGGTTCAACCCCTTGTGGGTGGTGGGACTGCTCACCTCTGAAGAAGAGCCCTCAGGGAACAATGGCGAAGAGGGTAAAAATTCCAGGCCACAGTACAGCAGAGAGCAGGCCCAAGACGTCTGCCGTGTTTCAGGTCACACAGCAAAATCCAGCTTTACTGTCTGTGGGCAGGACTGCTCACCTCTGAAGAAGAGCCTTCGGGGAACAATGGCGAAGAGTATCAAAATCCAAGGTCACAGGATAACAGAGAGATGGCCCAAGACATCTGCCATGTTTCAGATCACATAGCAGAAACCTACCTCACCTATTCTAAGAAATGTCTAATCCAATACAATGCCCTAGATCAGTGGTCGGCAACCTTTTTTTTTCAACTGAGCCAAATCTCGCCAAAACCACGATTGAAATTTATTTTGAGAGCCACACAGGGCGCGCACTGACAGAGGCTAGGAGCCTCAGAGTCCTGACTCCTGGAGCAGCCAACCGGCACACGGAAGAGCCAAATTAAAAGTGTAAAGAGCCACATGTAGCTTGCAAGCTGCAGGTTGCCGACCACTGCCCTAGATCAAAATGGAAAAAGGCCAGTGAGGTAGTATAGAGGTTTAGGTGATTAATTCCCTTGTCTCTGGCATCACAAGTGATCCCAAGAGCGCCATCAGCGTAATCTCTGATTACAGAGCCAGAGTAAGCTCTGATTACAACCAGCTTGGCCTTTCCCCACACAAATGAAAATGGAAAAATAAGAAAATAAGGACAATATTCTGAGATTGTATTTTCTCCTGAGAATCTTTAGACACTCCCTGTTTCTCATTTTCCAATTTGCTAACAAAATATGGTGTTAATTTAGTAATATTATGTGCTCTTACTTCTACATCAGTAAACACCAAGACTTGCTGAATTATTACAAAATAAGATCATAATAAAATGCAATGGAAAGTTCTAATTAAAATGTAACATTGCTTAATAAGTATTCTACTTTAAAATGAGAAATTTCCATTCATTTCCATTCAATGAATTATCAGACCAAATTACTCCAAAAATTTCTGTTCCAATGGGAAAGTGAACTTAGAATCTTACCACCAATAGGCATGTGTGTGAGGACATTAATCAGAAGTAATATGCCATATTAAAATTATTAAAATACAATCTTTTTGGGACCGGAGAGATAGCACAGCGGCGTTTGCCTTGCAAGCAGCCCATCCAGGACCTAAGGTGGTTGGTTCAAATACCGGTGTCCCACATAGTCCCCCGTGCCTGCCAGGAGCTATTTCTGAGCAGATAGCCAGGAGCACCGCCGGGTGTGGCCCAAAAACCAAAAAAAAAAAAAAAAAAAAAAAAAAAACCCCACAATCTTCTTTGTACTTGGTCATATGTATGGTATTCACTCATGGCATTATGGTTGCACCCGACTAAAGTAGAAGTGTCTTCTTTAGTCCTATCCTGGTTAGGAATTTCATATATTTGCAATAACAAATAACATTTCAATTATATCAAATGCTATATATCTGATCACGTTTTTTAGTTTTTGCATCTATAGAGAGCATCACAATCCTTTACCTTTTTGTTGTTTTGTTTTGTTTTTTGAGGTGTCCTGGCAGTTCTTGGGGAACAATATGGGATGTGGAGAGGTGAAACCCTGGTCTGATACAAGTGAGCCAAACACTCTACCCACTATCCTATTGCTATGATGCCACAATCTTTTACTGATTAATATAGATATTTAGCACTATCTATAATATAATATTTTCTAACATAAACTAGCATTCCCTTTCTCTTTTTTTTGTTTTGTTTTGTTTTTTTGGGCCACACCCGTTTGATGCTCAGGGGTTACTCCTGGCTAAACGCTCAGAAATTGCCCCTGGCTTGGGGGGACCATATGGGATGCCAGAGGATCGAACCGCGGTCGTAATCTTTCCTTGGCTAGCGCTTGCACCTTACCTCTAGCGCCACCTCGCCAGCCCCGCATTCCCTTTCTTAGGATAAAATGTGCTTTTATACATCTATAGGCCTGTCCAGATTCTTCCATTAAATTTTTTAACTCTTTTTACTAATTTTACATTTGTAGGATTTGTCTACCTAATATAAAATTTAAAACATATCAACACTAGGATAACTCATAATAATCTTTAATTTATATATATATAAATATACAGTTTTAAAAAATATACTTTATTAATTTATCATTGATTTACTATTTAATGAAATTTCAGGAGTTTAGTTCTATTTACCGCCTCCACAATTAAATAACAAAAAGAGAGTGGCTAGAGAAATAGCATAGAAGTAAGATACTTAACTTGCACAGGGCTAAAATAGGTTTAATCACCAGCACCCCAAATGGTCCCCCAGCACCACCAGGGGTAATTTCTCCCAGCAGAGTAAACCTTGAGCATCACTGAGTGTTGCCCAAAAGCAAAGAAAGAGATCTATTTAAATAGATAAGAAAAGGGGCAGAGCTACAGCACAGCAGGTAAGGCATTAGTTTTGCATGTGGCCAACTGGAGTTCAATCCCAGGCATTCCATATAGTTCCCCTTATCTGTCAGAAGCAATTTGTGAGTGCAGAGCCAGGAGTAACCCCTGAGTGCCACTGAGTGTGGCCCAAAATCTAAAGAAAATAAAAGAAACTTAGGAAGGGAACAACAAACAAATTAGAACTGGGAGGGGTCCTTGAGACATTGATAGAGGGAAGTGGGCTCTCTTGTGTTAAATGTGGTGTTAGAATGATATATCAAGGGAATGTATAATTAACAATATTGTAATTCCAGTACCTAAATAAAAGTGTTCCCAAAATAGGACTGAGCAATATTACAATTGGTAGGGTGTTTGCCACAACCTACCCAGGTTCAATTCCCAACACCCTATATGCTCCCCCAAACCCACCAGGAGTGATACTAAAGCAGAGCTTGGAACAACCACTGAGAACTGCTATGTATGGACCAATAAGAAAGTGTTCCCCCCCCCCATAAAAAAAGTAGAGAGACAATACAGCAAGTAAGACGCTTGCCTTGTATGCTTTTGATCCCCAGTACCACATAGGACACCTGAGCACACCAAGAGTAATTCATGAGCACAGAGCCATGAGTAAAACCTGGTATAAGCACTGCCAGGGTTGATCCAAAAACAAATAAAGTAATAACTTGCTTTTATTGAGCTCTGGCATTTTTACTAAGAAAGTTTTGTGCATTATTTAATTTTCAGCAAGGTAATATCTAGTCTGCTCTAATTTACAGAGTCACAATGTATCTAAATAAATTTGTTCTTAAAAGACTAAAGATACCTTCACACTTACCAATGACATAATTTTCATTTTTCATCCTTCCTCAGAATTTTTTTTTTTTTTTTTTTGGTTTTTGGGTCATACCCAGCGACACTCAGTGGTTACTCCTGGCTCTGCACTCAGAAATCACTCCTGGCAGGCCCGGAGGACCATATGGGATGCCGGGATTCGAACCATCGTCCGTCCTGGGTTGGCTGTGTGTAAGGCAAACGCCCTACCACTGTGCTCTCTCTCTGGCCCCTTTCCTCAGAGTTCTAATAAAGACCAGATATAACATACAACAGATGTCCATACTACTGCAATAATTTTCATTTAAGGCCGACAATAAGAACCATATATTAATTGGAAAACAATATATCAGAGGAAAACACATTGACCTCACAAGAGAACTGTAAGGTCACATATATTTAAAAAACTGCATCTATAAACATGCTGTCACCAACTTTTAAAAGGTTAATATTCTAGAAATAGAGATGACTAATCCTTATTCATCTAAAATTTAAGACTGTAAATGCTCTGGGGGAAGAAGTTTATTATACAGTACAGGTATTAGAATGTTATGTTCTTTTCTTGGTGAAAAGCTGCATTCAACCCAACTCTAATCTGGATATGCCAATCAATCTTCTTCACAAATCACAATGACACTGGGCTAATTTTCCTGTCTTTAAGTATTTAAATGATATAACAATCACATAAGCAAATACAGTTCATATATTAAAGCTTTAACTTATCATCTTAGTTAAAATTTAAATTTTTTGTTGCTTTTGTTTTTGGTTTTTGGGCCACACCCAGCGGTGCTCAGGGGTTACTCCTGGCTGTCTGCTCAAAAATAGCTCCTGGTAGGCATGAGGGCGGGGGGGGGGGGGGGGAAACCATATGGGACACATGGATTCGAACCAACCACCTTTGGTCCTGGATCGGCTGCTTGCAAGGCAAAGGCCGCTGTGCTCTCTCTCCAGGCCCGTTAAAATTTAATTTAATATTTCTCTAGACTTATGCTCCAAGCTCAATGGTTACAATTAATTCCAATCTTTTGATTAGGGAAACTGGAATTAATTGTACTTTCTCCCTGATATAACAAAAACTATAAATGAATGAATTTTATTACTACTCATGATTGTGGTCAGTTATTATCAGTTCTGAGATCACGTGCCATTTTCTTTTGGGAGGCTGTGCAAAGCTAAATATCCTCAGTTTTTTTTTAAATTTGCTAATAACGGGGCTGGAGAGATAGCATGGAGGTAAGGCATTTGCCTTTCATGCAGGAGGTCATCGGTTCGAATCCCGGCGCCCCATATGGTCCCCCGTGCCTGCCAGGAGCAATTTCTGAGCCTGGAGCCAGGAATAACCCCTGAGCACTGCTGGGTGTGATCCAAAAACCACCCAAAAAAAAATTTGCTAATAACAAAAATAATATCAAAAAATCTTATTGATTCTTGGGGCCGGAGAGATAGCACAGCAGTAAGGCATTTCCTTTGTACATGGTCAACATAGAACGAGCCCCGGTTCAAATGCTGGCATCCCATATGGTCCCCGGAGCCTGCCAAATGTGATTTATGATTATACTTCTTAAATATATATAATATATTATTTTTAGTGGATTTTTTTGTTTGTTTGTTTTTGGGTCACACCCGGCAGTGCTCAGGGGTTACTCCTGGCTCTATGCTCAGAAATCGCTTCTGGCAGGCTCCGGGACCACATGGGATGCTGGGATTGGAACCACAGTCCTTCTGCTTGAAAGGCAAACGCCCTATCTCCATGCTATCTTTCCAGCCCCATAATACATTCTTAATACAAAATGAAGCCACGCTAATCTATCATTGAAGGAATCAGATCAGTAGTTCACAGCCACTCATCAATGATATGCATAAATAAAGTGAGCCACTAGCAGGATGTAAGTTTAAAGTCTGGTTATCCCACTGTTCCCAAAAGGGAAAGAGAATTTCCATTCCCCCTATCCAGCAGGAACTGGGGGAAAGTTCCAATCCAATCGATCCCCAGTAAATAATCCACACAGACAAGAAGGCAAAAAGAAGCAAGAAGGTCAAACACAAAGCCAAACATTTACGGACTAGCCAGCTGCTCCAACTCAGGAGCTTGCAAGCCTGCAGCAAAGACCCCTTCCTCCCAGCTTAAGCTAATCTTTATTCAGATCTTTATTTATTCTTTATTCCCCCTACAATGGGGGAGGGGAAAAAAGCGGCAGGAAGAACATATATAAAAGAGAAATATTATGTAGGCCTCTATACACCTCACACTTCCCCCTTTTTTAGCCTTTAAAAAATATAAAACGAAGTGGATAATTGCCACACCCCACTCAGGAAGGACACACACCAAAGTGTAGTGCTCTCCTGAAAAGGAATTATTTGCCAAAAAGGCCCGCTTAGAGCAGTCAAAATCACTTGACCCTTTGCGTGGAGGGTTTGGCAATAATTCTAAATA
The DNA here is from genome assembly GCF_024139225.1 of Suncus etruscus. Classification (NCBI taxonomy): domain Eukaryota; kingdom Metazoa; phylum Chordata; class Mammalia; order Eulipotyphla; family Soricidae; genus Suncus; species Suncus etruscus. Next base: position 69,908,528 of record NC_064850.1, read on the forward strand.
TGTGGCTGTAACTATCTCTCTCTTTATTTTAAACCAATATTAGAAATCAGGCCTTAGTAATTTCTTCCTACAACAAAGGACAGCAATCAATCCAGCCAAACGTCTCCCATTTAACAGCTCCCTGTAATTTTTGCTACTTTGGCGCCTAAATTCAGGATTTTCCATAACTTAGCTCAAAACAAAGTAATTTTCACTTTTTTCCCCCGAAACTCTGAAACATTCCTCACTCTTCCAACTTCCATGTTAATTACAAGCCGCCTTTTCACCTTCAGCATCAGCTCTTTAAAATGCTAATTTAAGCCAAAGTCCCTTCATTCTTCTCCCAGCCTCTTTGATGCCTAGAATTTGCATCTGCCTTCCTGCCTCTACCTTTTAAAAGCTGCCAGCTTAAAAAATAAAATTGTCTCTCCTGGGGCCGGGAAGGTGGCGCTAGAGGTAAGGTGTCTGCCTTACAAGCGCTAGCGTAGGACGGACCTCGGTTCGATCCCCCGGCGTCCCATATGGTCTCGCCAAGCCAGGGGCGATTTCTGAGCTCATAGCCAGGAGTAACCCCTGAGTGTCAAACGGGTGTGGCCCAAAAACAAACAAACAAAAAAAAAATTGTCTCTCGTTCCTTGTAAACGTGAGTCCCCATACTATCTGTGTGGTTTCATTCATTTTTACAATATATTTCCGTCATTCGCCATTCCGTGTGCCCACCTTCTCCCATGGAATTTTTCCCGAACTCCACGAAGGATTTGTTTGCAGGTGCTGAAAACTGCAAACAAAATTTGGCTCGCAGCAGATAATAGTTAATAGACCCCATAAAGACAAGGGGAAAAAAATTAAGCTAAACAAAAGGCAGCAGTTTGCATAGGTGCATCAAAAGGAAAAAATGTAAAGAAAAACTGTTAAGGGGCCGGGTGGTGGCGCTGGAGGTAAGGTGTCTGCCTTGCCTGCGCTAGCCTAGGACGGACCGCGGTTCGATCCCCCGGCGTCCCATATGGTTCCCCAAGAAGCCAGGAGCAACTTCTGAGCACATAGCCAGGAGTAACCCCTGAGCGTCACAGGGTGTGGCCCAAAAACCAAAAAAAAGAAAGAAAAAAAAAAGAAAACTGTTAAGCCTAAAGATAGGATGTCCAAATCAAGGAATCAACTACAAGCTCCAGAGATGATAATTTCACAACCTCTGGAGTTCAAGCTGAAGGGTTCTTAGAAGGTCTTCCTTCTAAGATGTGATGGAGCCAGAATTCAAATATCATGTATCTGGTAGGTTATGGAGATCTTAAAAGCCATCGGAAAGTCCCATGGTAATCTGAAGTCAAAGATTCTTAGAAGAGAAGTCAGAAAGTGGGGGCCGGGCGGTGGCGCTGGAGGTAAGGTGCCTGCCTTGCCTGCGCTAGCCTAGGACGGACCGCGGTTCGATCCCCCGGTGTCCCATATGGTCCCCCAAGAAGCCAGGAGCAACTTCTGAGCGCATAGCCAGGAGTAACCCCTGAGCGTCACAGGGTGTGGCCCAAAAACCCAAAAAAAAAAAAAAAAAAGAAGTCAGAAAGTCTGTCTAGCAGGCAGGGTGAAGTTTATTTTCAAGTCATATGCAGGATGGTAAGAAAACCCATGTTTTCGGGCAATGTTTTGAATCTCTTACTGGTTAAAAGTAAACATGCCTAAGTTACTGGGGAGAAACCCTCAATGTAACATTGTTGAATACCTGGGCTTTTTCCAGGCTCTTCTTATTCTTGTAAAGTCCATGCAGAAGTCCATGAAAAATTCTGAAGTAATGTACAAAGTACAGGGAATTTTGGCCGAAGTCTGAGTGATGAGAGCTTAAGTCAAAAATCCAAGACAGTGCCTGAGAGATAACACAGTGGTAGGGTGGTTGCCTTGCACACAGCCAACCCATGACAGACATCCTGGCATCCCATATGCCCCTATTGCCCCCCCCACCCCTCGCCAACCAGCCAGCAGGGAGCAATTTCTAAGCACAGAGCCAGAAGTAACTCCTGAGTAACTGCTGCCTGGTGTGACCCAAAATCCCCACCCCCCATAAAAATCCAAGACAAGATGTTTCAGGCTGAGAACCTCCCTGTTTTACTTTTTGTTTTGTTTTATTTTTTTTGGGTTTTTTTGTTTGTTTGTTTTACTAAATCACTTGAGATTCCATCCTTAATGAATAAAAACTTCCTTCTGAACCTACAAATTTTCCAAAATAATGCATCCTGGAAGGTAATAAAAAAATAAAATAATTTTTCTCTGGAGCTTCCCAAGGACTCGCCCTTGACCAAAAGATACATTTTAACTGTTGAGCTTCATGAGGACCCCACCCATTCCTAAATCCCAAGAACTTGCCCTAGATATTTTAACTGTCGCAAACCTTATGACTTGTGGTTATCTAAATCTTGCAAAAATGTAACTGAGCAAATGTCAAGTGTCACTACTCCCTGAAATGGACCACCCTACTGTAAGCTATATGAAGGCTTGTTAAATCTGGTTCGAGGCTCTCATCCTCTGGGAGAGGCCCTGCATGCTTGTATAATAAAACCCCCTGAAAAGAAAAATGAAAAAAAAAATAAATAAAACCCCTTGCTTTTGCTTTTGCATGGTCTTTGCCTCTTGGAGTCATTAGAGGGGTGCATGTGGAATTCCCGACCTTATCACACCCAAGCAAAAATCCTGCCACAACAAAGAACACCGTTTGGGATAATTTTAAAAAGTCAACAAAACCACTAACCTATAATTATTATAAAAACACAAACCAGGAGCTGGAGAGATATCATGGAGGTAAGGCGTTTGTGTTGCATGCAGAAGGGCGGTGGTTCGAATCCCAGCATCCCATATGGTCCCGCGAGCCTGCCAGGAGAGATTTCTGAGCATAGAGCCAGGGGTAACCCCTGAGTGCGGCCAGCTGTGACCCAAAAACTAAAAAAAAAAAAGAAAGCGGGCCCGGAGAGATAGCACAGTGGCATTTGCCTTGCAAGCAGCCGATCCAGGACCAAAGGTGGTTGGTTCGAATCCATGTGTCCCATATGGTTCCCCACGCCTGCCAGGAGCTATTTCTGAGCAGCCAGCCAGAAGTAACCCCTGAGCACCGCTGGTTGTGGCCCAAAAACCAAAAAGAAAGAAAGAAAGAAAGAAGGAAGGAAGGAAGGAAGGAAGGAAGGAAGGAAGGAAGGAAGGAAGGAAGGAAGGAAGGAAGGAAGGAAGGAAGGAAGGAAGGAAGGAAGGAAGGAAGGAAGGAAGGAAGGAAGGAAGGAAGGAAGGAAGGGAAGGGAAGGAAGGAAGGAAGGAAGGAAGGAAGGAAGGAAGGAAGGAAGGAAGGAAGGAAGGAAGGAAGGAAGGAAGGAAGGAAGGAAGGAAGGAAGGAAGGAAGGAAAAAAAGAAAGAAAGAAAGAAAGAAAGAAAGAAAGAAAGAAAGAAAGAAAGAAAGAAAGAAAGAAAGAGAGAGAGAGAGAGAAAGAAAGAAAGAAAGAAAGAAAGAAAGAAAGAAAGAAAGAAAGAAAGAAAGAGAGAGAGAGAGAGAGAGAGAGAGAGAGAGAGAGAAAGAAAGAAAGAAAGAAAGAAAGAAAGAAAGAAAGAAAGAAAGAAAGAAAGAAAGAAAGAAAGAAAGAAAGAAAGAAAGAAAGAAAGAAAGAAAGAAAGAAAGAAAGAAAGAAAGAAAGAAACCAGAAAATGTTATGCACTATAAATTCCTATAAGTAACAAAATAAAAATGGGAGAGAACTTATAATTACAATAAACAATAAGAAAATAGAAGTATATGCACCCATAAAAAATATACAAAAGGTGGATGTCCTTAGGAGCCTAATAGAAAAGATCAAAAAAAATGAAAGAAAAGATCAAAAAGATGAGAAATCTGGTAATCCATAAAATCCATCCAGGGAGACTTGAAAAGTCTGGATAAACGGTTCATAGCTGTCACAGGTAAGCAGCAGAACTCCAAAAACTATGTAACTTTTCAAAAGACCAACCCCAAAGCTTATAGCCTACTATGGAGGAGATGATTGGAGGAGAGGAAGGAGTTTCTGAAAAAAAGAAAGTTAAGGACTAGGGGAAGAGTGGAATAGATTTGGCAGAAAATATCAATCAGAGAAGAGGATAGTGAGTAGGAAAGAACTATATAAAATATATACAAGCAGACAGATAAAAAAACAATGCAAAGAACAGACATAAAGGTGGCCAACACACACACACACATGGGCTCACACAAAAGATTAACCAATATATCAGTTGAAATGGATCAAACTGTAGCAAAAGAAAAGTCAACTGGAACAGTAAAATTCGCTTCAAAATACAATAGTCAGCAAACTAGGTAGAAGAATTACTTCAAAATCACAAAAATTTCTTCCAAAAGTCGAGTAAAACAGATCTGAAAGAGAATTTTATGCATAAAACAAGCATGGAGAATACTACTCACAATACTGAACCATAAATCAATAATACTTTTAAAAGTGATGAGGAGCACTGAAAAGGGAGTCCACATCAAAAAGTATCATTTTGCCAAAATTGCACGTCCAGATTTTATCCTGAAAACTAAACTGAGGGTAAAGGAAGAAGAAATATTTGAAGATATAAAAATTAAAACTGAATGTAAGAATATATCACAATATTATGATATGGACTATCATTAACAAAGGTAGAAGTCCTTTTTTGAGAGATCCCTGTGAAGAAAAGTACATGATTCTATAAAAGTAATAAGTAAATGCAATCAAAGAAAATATGAAAAACATGACAGAAATTCACCAGAAGGATAACTGAAGTAGGGGTACACACACACACACACACACACACACACACACACACACACACACACCAGAGACCTAGGACTGGAACCTTTATCCTACAAAATGTGCTATTTCCCGAGGACCTAGGCCTCCCAGGAAAAATAAAAAAGGCTTCGTTGATGGCAGACTGTTTTGCTGGTTAAATTGTTTTGTCTATATAGTTCTTGCAGTTTTAAAGGTTCTTAGCTATCCTAGTAAGTATTTCCCAATTGCTAAGATTTTTTTTTTTTTTTTGGTTTTTGGTTTTGGGGTCACACCTGCCAGTGCTCAGGAGTTAACTCTTGGCTCTAAGCTCAGAAATCGCTCCTGGCAGGCTCAGGGGAACCATATGGGATGCCGGGATTCGAACCACCGTCCTTCTGCATGTAAGGCCGGGAGCGACCCAAAAACAAAAACAAACACAAACAAACAAAAAAATTTTAACTACAAGTGTATTTGCAGAAAAGTTTAAATATGTTTATGGAAAAGGCTGATACTTTAATTGTACACTTTAAACTTTGATGCATTCATTGGCAGAGAACAGAACAACAAAGTAGTAACTTTTCTCATTTGTTTTCTAGACAAAGACCCGGAAATTTTACCCCCTCCCCAATTCCATATGCTAATTTTACCTGGATGATCAGGTAACAGCCTGAGTAGGGCTGTTGTTTGGGATAGAGGATAATAGAGAGCTGTGGTGAGGGATAGAGAAAGAGGATATGCAGCTAGGATGGAAGAGGCGCAGCAGGAAAGAGGCTGCTTAGCTTAAAAGCCATGGGGCACACGGTAGTTAGAGCCTTATAATAAAGCTGGATTTCTCCAGAAACTTCGTCTGACTGCTTTGTGAATTTCTCCGCCATCACCCTGCAACCTACAGACACGCCGAGCAAAGCGGCTCCACGCAACGGGCCAAGCTGAGAAAGGTCTCACTCTACCAACATTAGGACAAATTTGTTTATATTTAAACAACACACAAAGACTCTGCCTAGGTGACCCTCTCCCATTGGGCTAGGAATTAGGGGAGCAAAATGTCTTATTGAAAAAAGTGGTTTGACGGGGAAGAGAGATAGCATGGAGGTAAGGCATTTACCTTTCATGCAGAAGGACGGTGGTTCGAATCCCCACATCCCATATGGTCCCCTGTGCCTGCCAGGGGCGATTTCTGATCATAGAGCCAGGAGGGACCCCTGAGCGCTGCCGGGTGTGACCCAAAAACAATAAAAAAGAAAAAAAGAAAAAAGAAAGAAAAAGAAAAAGTGTCTTTTTGTATAGATTTGTATAGATTTAATACAATCTCTATAAGGATACCCATGGCATTCTTCAAAGAAGTGGATCAAGCACTCCTGAAATTCATTTGGAACAATAAACACCTGTGAATAGCTAAAGCAACCCGGGGGGGGGGGGGACTGGGAGGCATCACTTTCTCCAACTTTATTTTTTATTTTATTTATTTATTGATTAATTGATTGGTTATTGGGCCACACCCAGCGGTGCACAGGGGTTACTCAAAAATTGCTCCTGGCAGGCTGGGGGACCATATGGCTTCTGGAAATCAACACGAGTTCCTCTCAGGTCTGCCACACGCAAGGCAAATGCCCTACCACTGTGCTATTACTCTGGCCCCAGTTACTCCAACTTTAAATTGTATTACAAAGAAATAGTCATTAAAACAGCATGGAATTGAAATAAGACAAACCCTCAGATCAATGGAATATACATGAGTATTTAGAGAATGTTCCCCAGACATACAATTATTCCTTGATAAAGGGGCAAGAAATGCAAAATGGAGCAAGGAAAGCCTCTTCAACAAGTGGTGTTGGGACAACTGGTCAGCCACATGCAAAAAAGTGAACTCAGACCTCCATCTAACATATGCACAAAGGTCAAATCCAAATGGATTAAAGACCTTGATATCAGACCCAAAACTATACAGTATATAGAACAATATGTAGGTAAAACACTCCATGACATTGAGACTAAAGGCATCTTCAAGGAGGAAATAGTACTCTTCAAACAAGTGGAAGTGAAGATAAACAAATGAGACTATATTAAGCTGAGAAGCATCTGCACCTCAAAGGAAATAGTGACTAAGATATAAAAGCCACCCACAGAATGGGAGAAACTATTCATCCAATGCTCATCAGATAAGGGGCTTATAATCTAAGATATACAAGGTACTGACAGAACATAACAAGAAAAAAAAAATCTAACCCCATCAAAAAATGGGAAGAAGAAATGAACAATTTCTCAAAGAAGGAATACAAATGGCTAAAAAAAAAAATGGACATGAAAAAATGCTCCACGTTACTAATCATCAGGGAGATGCAAATCAAAATAGCAATGAAGTACCATCGCATGCTACAGAGACTGGCACACATCACAAAGAACAAGATCAGTGCTAGCTAGGGTGTGGGGAGAAGGAACTCTCGTTTACTGCTGGTGGGAATGCCATCTAGTCCAGCCTTTATGCGAAAAAAAACCCTGGAAATTGAGCTTCCATATGATCCAGCTATACTGCTTCAGAGATATACCCTAAGAATACAAAAATACAATACCAAAAAATGCCTTCTTCACACCTGTATTCATTTCAGCATGATTTACAATAGCCAGAATCTTGAAACAACCTAGATGCCCTTCAACAGATTAATGGTTAAAGAAACTGGTACATATACACAATAGAATAATATGAAGTCATCAGGAAAGATAAAGCCATGGCATTTTCCTATAAATGGATGCACATGGAAACTATTATGTGAGTGAAATAAGTTAGAGGGAGAGAAACACAGAATAGTCTCAATCATCTATGGGTTTTAAGAAAAATAAAAGACAGTATTGTAATAATGCCCAGAGACAATAGAGATGAGGACCAGAAGGACTGGCTCATGATATGAAGCTCACCACAAAGAGTAGTGAGTGCAGTTAGAGAAATAACTACACTAACAACTATCATGACAATGTTAATGAGTCAGAAAAGTAGAATGCCTGTCTGGAATACAAGCCGGGCAGGGTGGAGGAAGGAGATGGGGCATTGGTGGTGAGAATATTGCACTGGTAAGGTGGAGTATTCTTTTTATGACTAAAACTACAACTACAATCATGTTTGTAATCATGGTGGTTAAATAAAGTTTTTTTTAAAAGTAGCTTGATCTAAGTAGGTTGGGTTTACATTTGTCAATAAAATCTGATTTGGGGGGCCGGGCGGTGGCGCTAGAGGTAAGGTGCCTGCCTTGCCTGCGCTAGCCTAGGACGGACCGCGGTTCGATCCCCCGGTGTCCCATATGGTCCCCCAAGCCAGGAGTAACTTCTGAGCGCATAGCCAGGAGTAACCCCTGAGTGTCACCGGGTGTGGCCCAAAAACCAAAAAAAAAAAAAAAAAAATCTGATTTGGTATTTTAAAATACACAGACAAGGAACCAGAACTATAGCACAGCGGTAGGGCATTTGCTTTGTATGCAGCCAACACAGGATGGACCCCAGTTCAATTCCTGACATCCCATATAGTCCCCCGAGCCTGCTAGGAGTGATTTCTGAGCACAGAGCCAAGAGTAATGCCTGAGTGCTGCTTGGTGTGACCCAAAAAGCAATAAATAAATAAATAAATAAAAACACGAACAGGACGGTAGTTATTATATCTTCTCATAATTCCATCTGAGGGTACAAGGAACAGTACAAGTAAGCTTGGTTCTGCTGTTCCATGCCAGAAATGAATGACCATTGCAGAGATGCTAGGAGGCCTGTACTGGGTGATATTTGGAAGGCATTATATGCAAGGCATGTGCCTTCACCCCTCTATTTCCTCCCTTCTTATTTTCAGGGAGCCACACCCAGCAGCACTCATGGGTTAATAGTGGCTCTGCACTCAGAAATCTTGGGGGATCATATGGGATGCCGGGTATCGAACCTTGGTCTGCCCTGGGTCAGCTGCATTCAAAGTAAACACCCTACTGCTGTGCTATCTCTCCAGCCCCTTAAACCTCATTTTTAATGGGGCTGCTGGTTATGTGAGTTCTTCATATATTTGGATATTAGCCTTTTGCCAGATAACCTCCCATTCATAAGGAAGTCTTTTCAGTGATAGTTTCTTTTCCAGGGCAGAAGAGGTTTTTGTATGATATAAACTCCAGAGGCCAGAGAGATAGCATGGAGGTGGGACTTTTGCCTTGCAGGCAGAACGACAGTGGTTCAAATCCCGGCATCACATATGGTCCCCTGAGCCTGCCAGGAGTGATTTCTGAGTGTAGAGCCAGGAGTAACCACTGAGCGCTGCTGTGTGTGACCCCTCCCACCCCAAAAAAAACTTCACCCACCTTGCCTTTGTTTCTCAGAACATTTGTGCTAAATTCCTGAATACGTCATAAGAGACAATATTGTGGAGTATTTTCTGTTTTCTAAAAGACCTGTATTTTGTATATCCAAGTTCATATTTAATTCTCTATTAGATTAGATTTAATTTTTGTTGTTTGCTTGTTTTTGTTTGTTTTTTTGTTTTTGGGCCACACCTAGTGACCCTCAGGGGTTACTCCTGGCTATGCGCTCAGAAATCGCTCCTGGCTCGGGAGACCATATAGGACAACGGAGGATCAAACCACGGTTTGTCTTAGACTAGCCCGGGCAAGGCAGACACCTTACCGCTTGCGCGACGGCTCCCATATTAGATTAGATTTTGATACAAAAGTTAACTTGTGTGTATGTTATGAAAAAGTTTTATTATTTTGCATGTTGCTTTCCTGTTTCCCAGGACCATTTCTAAAGGAAATTTCTTTTCATTTTGTGCTTCTTTGCCACAAAATAACTGAATAGTGCCATAGAGAGAACTCAACAGATTGAGAGCATTCTTCACAGATAAGGGGCCCAAACTTGATCCCCCATACTATATAGTCCTCCAAGTATCACAAGAAGCATCAAGCTGGTAGCAGACCTTGAAAATCACCATGTGTGCCACTCCACCTCTCCCTGCTAAAACAGTAAATTAAATTAACCATAGAAATATTTGATGGGTCTCGATTATATTCCATTTATCTGAATGTCCACTTTTATACTAATATCACACTAATTTTGATCACTCTTGCCTTGATAAATAGCAGAAAGTATGTGAATATGATTATGTCAATGTTTTATTTTCCTCCAGATTGCTTTGGCTTTGGGCTTTTCAGGAGCTTTATGTCTTGTGAAAAGGACATAAATCATGGTGAGATTCAGAGTTAAAATGTTATTGATAGTTCAATTTCAATTATACAATTGTCGGTGCTCCAACACACAACCCTGCACCAGTGTCACCAATTTCCCCAATTACCCTCCCATCTCACCCTCACCCCCCAGTCTGTATAGAACAGTGACTTATTTATTTATTTGTTTGTTTATTTTTGACCATGGTATTCTGGCAATTTTTAAAATAATATCTTTATTTAAGCACCATAATTACAAAAACTTTGTAGTTGGGTTTCAGTTATAAAAAAGAACATCCCCCTTCATCAGTGCAACCTTCCCATCACCAATGACCACCATCTTCCTCCTCCTCCACCCCCTGCTGGTATTTGAGACAGGCATTCTATTTCTCTCACTCATTACTATTGTCATGATAGTTGTTAGTGTAGTTATTTCTCTAACTGCACTCACAACTCTTTGTAGAAAGCTTCATTACCGTGGCCAGTCCTTCCAGCCCTCATCTTTAATGTCTCTGGGTATTATTATCATACTGCCTTTTATTTTTCTTAAATCCCACATATGAATGAGACTATTCTCCCTCTGACTTATTTCATACAGCACCAACTAGTTAAGCAGCAATGGCAAGTTATTTGAGTCACAGCTGGTGTTGATGCCCTTATGGTTGAGTCTTCTGCCTATCCAGCTGGAGCCTGATTTCCGGGTTTGCAGTTTGATTTGTGACCTTGTGAACTCCTTTTGGTCCAATATTAAAATACCTTAGGCAGGCCCTGGGTACCATGGCCCATGTGATTCATCTTATGGATGCTGCACATTAAGTGCAAAAAGTAATTTGCATGATTTACAATTTTACATATGCCCTGGACATAGCCTTTTTTCTACAACTAAATATGGAACTGAAAGGGATTATTATTGTGCCTCATGGAGGTATAAATCTACAGGTTCAGGCAGCTGGATAAAGCATAGCACTGAAGATTTTATTAAAATTGCCAAGACACCATCAGCTGTGTGCTCATCCAGGGATAAACAATGTAAGCCTGTACTTTTACAATTTACAGAAACTGGGAAGAAAAATGTAAAAAAAAATTAAAAGAGAAATGTAGGAATTAAGATATTTTATGAATCTGACCATGACTCTGGATTACTTTTTAAAATCCAATTAAGCATCACATATTCTACCTTTAGAATAGGTCCTGAACTATGGCCACTTGTCCTTCACCACCCCCTACACCCCTTTTACATAGCTCAACTTTTCATCACCCAGTCCAACTGCTCTGACCTCTGGGTCACAAATATTTAGATTCCAATTTACCATGACCCCTAGATGGCCACTGCCCATGCACCATGTTCTTTTAGGATTAATACCACTGCTCATGCCTTTGGGCAGCTTATGAATTCAACCTATGCTATGCTTAACTATACCAGGTCTAATTTAAGGTTCGCTGACTTTGTTTTGATGCCCCTATTTTATGAAGCTATTGCCCTTAACCAATCTTTTTTTTTTTTTATAAATGCAACTGAAACTCAATGGTGCTCCACCTCTGACACCCTAGGTCTGACATTTGGACAGGTCCAGGATCAAGGCTCCTGGACAAGTGGACAAGGAAGGCAGTACAATAGTCCCTCTTATTGCCTCAATTTTACCAATTGGACATCTACTTCTTTGTCCAGTTTCAACCACGGGACAATGGCTGTGTAAAAAATACAGGCCTTACCAAGTGCTTATATCAAACAACCTTTTAAAGCAACGACTCGGATGTATGTGTCATTGTTCAGTTAATTCCCCGAGTTACCTGGCGTTCTGTTCCAGATATGTACGCCTCTGCCACCATGACTCACTTTAAGCAGGACCCAGACACTGTGGCCACCATTACTGTTGCCTCCCTTATTTTAAGCTTTTCAGGAGCAGTCACTGGAGCAGCAGTCCTTGGAACCTAGCATGCAGTCATTGAGAGCAATGAGATGTCAATTTGACAAGGATTTGGCTGAAACTGACAACTCTGTCACATACCTGCAGACCTTATGCTCCCTGGCTGAAGTAATGTTACAAAGTCAACTAGGCTTGGACAGACTGTTCCTAAAAGAGGGTGACCTCTGTGTTGCCCTTCATGAGGAGTACTGCATCTATACATACTGGACTGACTGAGGACTCTATTAATAAATTGCAGGCAGGAATTGAACAAGGAAAATGAGAGTGAAAGGTAGGATCGTCTTGGTATCAAAATTGGTTTGATTGGTCCCCTTGGCTTACTACCCTTTTATCTGCATTGGCAGGACCATTAATTATTTTTTTTGCTTGTTATTACTTTTGGACCTTGTATTTTAAATAGTCTGGTGGCCATAATTAAGAGTCGTTTTCACATGGTTGCAATGCTTGCTAACATAGTAAATGAGTTAACAGTGCAAACAGGAAACAGGCTGCTGTGTATATTATGTTAGCAGAAAACCATGACCTATAGGCTAGTTTGGTAGTCAATGACGGATAAGATTCTGTGATATCCTTTATGTGTCATCAGGATGACCTAAGGCAGACACGAACCCCATAGTTCCCCAGCCCATCCCACATAACTCACTTGGTTCTTAATAAAGAGAAAAGAGGGAGATGTGGGGAGAACAGGTGGGAAAATGTAAGGGGAATTGGGCAAGCTGGCCTTGAATATAAAATAATGTCTTTGTTCAGAGACTTGTGTTCCCTGCTGTTAATGATGATTGCAGGTTGAACTGAGAAGAAAAACATTTAGGTCAAAACAAAGTGTCATTGCATACCATTTGGGTTAATGATGCCATGAGCATTGCAACCGCTATCCTTACATACCACCTGAGTTAATGCCATGTACCTTGTAACTGCTATCTTCACATACCATCTGGTTGCTGTAATGGCTGAGCAATGTAAAGCTGTATTACCCACATTCTGTTTCCTGCCTAAAGTTTGCCTTTAAAAATCCCATTTCTGCCATCAATAAACAGAGCCTATTGCTTGACAATACTTCCCTGCAAGTGGTCTGTGTATTGGACTCTCAATTTTCCCTCCTCTTCTTGAGTTCCAAACTCACAGGCTACTAGGGCTGGAAGAGATCCTCTCCCCACCCTTGCATCAGCCTCCTCGTAGGGGCACCCAAGCCTGACATTGGTGGTTGTCTTTGTATCCTGATCATCATTTCTTTTGGGGTACAGAAGCTTCTTAATTTAATGTAGTCCCATTTATATATCTCTGCTCCACTTGCATGATCAGTGGTGTAATATCCTTGAATATATCTTTAGCTTTAATGAAATTGAGAGTTCTGCCTATATTTTCCTCTACATACTTTATGTTTTCATGTCTGATATCAAGGTCTTTAATCCATTTTGATTTTGTCTTTGTACATGATATTAGAAAGAAGTCTGTGGAGCCAGAGCGGTGTCACAGCAGTAAGGCATCTGCCTTGCCTGCGCTAGCCTAGGATAGACAACGGTTCGATTCCCCCAGCATCCTATATGGTCCCCCAAGCCAAGAGTGATTTCTGAGCGCATGGCCAGGAGTAACACCTGAGCATCACCAGGTGTGGCCCAAAAACAAACAAACAAAAAAATTGGGGCTGGAGGGGTAGCGCTAGAGGTAAGGAGTCTGCCTTGCAAGTCTAGCCTGGGACTGACCCGCGTTTCGATCCCCCCAGCATCCCATATGGTCCCTCCTAAGCCAGGAGCAATTTCTGAGCGCATAGCCAGGAGTAACCCCTGAGTGTCAATGGGTGTGTCCCAAAAATACCAAACAAACAAACAAAAAATAAATAAGTCTGAGTTCAGTTTCTTGTACATAGCTGACCAGTTTCCCAGAACTTTTCTTGGGGCCTGAGTGATAGCACAGCGATAGGGCTTTTGCCTCCATTCGGCAGATCTAGAATAGACCTTGGTTCAATCTCCCGGCGTCCATTATGGTCCCTTGAGCCAGAAGCGATTATTTCTGAGTGCATAGCCGGGAGTAACCCCTGAGCGTCACAGTGTGGCCCAAAAAGAAAAAAGAAAAAAAAAAAAAAAAAGGCTTTCCTTGCGGTTTCCTTGCTCCAGAGGACATATTTTGCTTCTTTCTCAAAAAGTAACTTATCATTTCCATGGGGAGTTGACTCAGAATATTAAAATGTATTTCATTGATCTGAGAGTCTGTCTTTATTCCAATACCATGTTGTTTTAATTACTGCTACTTCTTAGTACCATTTGAAGTTGGGGAAGGTGATGCTTTCTATTTTCTTTTTCCAAGATTAGCAATTCCTGTAAGTTTATTATTCCATATTAATTTCAGAAATGTTAGATCTACTTCTTTCAAAAATGACCTAGGTATCCTTATAGAAACTACATTAACAATGTACTTTAGGGAGTGCTGTTACAGAACAATGTTAATCCGCTCAATCCATGAACAAGGCATCTGATTCCATTTCCTCCTATTCTCTTTTATTTATTAAAGTAATGTTTTGTGGGCCCGGAGAGATAGCACAGCGGTGTTTGCCTTGCAAGCAGCCGATCCAGGACCAAAGGTGGTTGGTTCGAATCCCGGTGTCCCATATGGTCCCCCGTGCCTGCCAGGAGCTATTTCTGAGCAGACAGCCAGGAGTAACCCCTGAGCACTGCCGGTGGTGACCCAAAAACTAAAAAAAAAAAAAAAAAAAAAAAAAAGTAATGTTTTGTAGTTTTCTTTGTTTAGGTCTTTCCTCCTTTAGTTGATTCCAAGGTACTTGATTTTCTGAGACACATTGTAAATGAGATTTTTTTTTAATCTCTTTCTACTCTTTCATTATTTATATGGAAAACTGAATATTTGCATGTTAATTTTGTAGCCTGCCTCTTGCTGTAACAATCTATTGTTTCTAAAGCCTTTTAGTAGTCTTTTTTTTTTTTTTTTTTTTTTTTGGTTTTGGGTTCATACCCGGCAGCGCTCAGAGATTACTCCTGGCTCTAAGCTCAGAAATTGCTCCTGGCAGGCTTGAGGGACCATATGGAATGCCGGAATTTGAACCAGCATCTTTCTGCATGCAGTTTGTTTATTTATTTATTGGTTTTTGGGCCACACAAGGCAATGCTCAGGGGTTACTCCTCACTCCATACTCAGAAGTCACTCCTGGCAAGCTCAGAGGACCATATGGGATGCCAGAAATCAAACCAGGTCTGTCCCAGGTCAGCCATATGCAAAGCAAATGCCTTACCACTGTGCTATTTTTCCATTTAAAGCTGACTTCAGGAGCTGGGGAGATAGAAAAGTGAGTAGGACACTTGTCTTGCACCCAAGCTTCACCAAGAGTAATTCCTGAATGCAGAGCCAGGAGTAACCCCTAAACATCATAGGTGTGTCAAGAAAAAAATTTTTGTTTAAACTGACTCCAGGAATGAATCTTTTAATTGACTCAAGTTCTAAGGTCATAGAATTCACAGAAAAGGAAATATAATTCTATTGAATTACTTGACCCCATATAAATACTACCTAAATACAAGCTTCTATGAGTTTGAATTTTTAATTTCCAACCTATTGAAAACTCATCTTCTGGGTCAGAGTGATAAAGCACAGCAGGGTAAAGCGTTTTGCCTTGCACGTGGCTGACCTAGGTTCAGTCCAAGCATCCCCAGATCCTGCCAGCAGTAATTTCTGAGCTCAGAGCCAGGAGTAACCCCTGAGCACCGAAAAAAATCATCTTCCATCCTCTGAAATTAGCTACAGAAACATTAACAGAAGCACTGTGAGAACAAAGTGAAGCAAACAGCTTTGAGACTCAAATTTAGATGCCTTACTTCTATAGAACATCCTGAAGATTGACACTAGAATGGCAATAGAGATGACCTGTTTTTATACTTGTAACAGCTGAGCTCATAAGATTATAAACCATTAACCCAACTTTACCCACAGAAAAATTGGAACTCAAGGGAAACAGGCCATTATCAAGAATATGTGCCCTAACATTAATTCTTCAATCTCAAGTCTTCCCTTTGACACTAAATTTTCTTTCTTCCAGATGAGGATTTGTTCCATTATTTTTTTTTTGATTTGTTCCAACCTGAGTAAGGAACTGAAATTGGATATCAAACTGGAGAGGTAGTATGACAGTTAAAGGCAGCACATATACTAAAATTGGAACGATACAGAGAAGATTAGCATGGCCCCTGCGCAAAGATGAAACGTAAATTCGTGAAGCGTTCCATTAAAAAAAAAAAAAAAGATACTTGCCTTGAGGGGCCAGCGAGATAGCATGGAGGTAAGGAGTTTGCTTCTATGCAGAAGGACAGTGGTTCGAATCCCGACATCCCATATGGTCCCCCATGCCTGCCAGGGGCGATTTCTGAGCGTAGAGCCAGGAGTAACCCCTGAGTGCTGCCAGGTGTGACCCAAAAACCAAACCAAATAAACAAAAAAACAAGAGACTTGCCGCAGGGCCGGAGAGATAGCATGGAGGTAGTACGTTTGGTTTGCATGCAGAATGATGGTTCGAATCCTGGCACCCCATATGGTCCCCCGAGCCTGCTGGGGGTGATTTCTGAGCGTAAAGCCAGGAGTAACCCCTGACCGCTGCCGGGTATGACTAAAAATAAAAAAAAAAAGATACTTGCCTTGCAGGTGTCCAATTCTAATTTAATTGTAGCATCACCACCTGATCTGAGCACAGAGCCCACAATAGTTCCTGAGCACTATCAGGGTGGCTTTGACATATAATAATATGATAATTATAACATATATATTTGTCTATTATATGTATTATATGATCATATACATTCTTATGAAATATTCAAAGAAATATTTCATATTAAAATAGAAAATATTTTAAAGAAAATTAAGTATCTGGCTGCTGTTATTCACATTAGACAGAGAAAGATATTTTTTTTTTTTTTTTTGGTTTTTGGGCCACACCCGGTAACGCTCAGGGGTTACTCCTGGCTATGTGCTCAGAAGTTGCTCCTGGCTTGGGGGACCATATGGGACACCGGGGGATCGAACCGCGGTCCGTCCAAGGCTAGCGCAGGCAAGGCAGGCACCTTACCTTTAGCGCCACCGCCCGGCCCCCAGAGAAAGATATTTTAATAAATTAATTTCTTAAATCTCTTGTATTGAGTGGAGAAATATTCTTCTTGCTTTTGGTATATTCATAATGGTTTGGAAAAGAGTAATTTCTTGATGTCCTTTATATTACTTCTCATCACAGAAACATTGAAAAAAAATATTATTTTCTGGTAGAAAGCTTTTCCAAGGATAAAGCTGAAGCAAAAATAGTAGATATGTTTCTTTCCCATTATTTTTCTGCCTTATAGCCTCAACTTTTACTACCTCCACTCAGATTTAAATGCTAAACATTTCAGAAGCTCTTTCATAAACAACTTGATGACATTTAGCAGTGGTTATGAAGTCAAATTACCTGGCAAAATCATTCCATTCACATTTCTCAGAAATTTAATTTAAGAAGAACATCTCAGTCCTCAGGTTATGTTTTCATATTAGGGAAAAAGTAACAGATTAAATAAATTTGAACTTATGCAGCTCTGCATCATTTCATTAGCACTTTCCCCATAAAGTAAACTAAAAGAAACAGACCATCATGGTAAAGTAATGTTAAATATAGGAGCCAGAGAGATAGTGCAAGAGATAACATACTTTGCTTTGTACACAGCCAAAACTCGTTCCACCCCTGAGCAATGCCAGGAGTGATCCCCAAGCACAGGGTGAGAAGTAAACCCTGAGTGTATTCCCCCAAATAAATAATGCCAAATACATATTTAAAATTGATTTATATTGAATCCTTTACAAGCACTATGGCAGGGGTCTCAAACTCAATATACCTGGGGGCCGTAGGAGGCAAAGTCAGGGTGAGGCTGGGCCTCATAAGGGATTTCACAAAAAAAAAAAAAAAAGTCCTCAAACGTCATTATTAGTCGTTTTAATTATTTCTTCTGAACATGAATAGAACATTGAGTGAAAATCATGAACAGTTCTTCTGAACATGGCATCTTTTGCCTATTCCTTGCTGCCAGAGACTTGACAGCGCTTCTTCTCACAAATCTGAACCACATTTGGCTTTAGAGAGGAACCAGTTGAGACCCTCAGTATGGCTTGAAGATGATCATCATTAAATCTAGACCTGTACTTTGACTTATTGAAGTTCTATGTGGAGAATTACTTTTCACACAAATATGTGCTCCCAAAAAGGCACATGGTGCACTTGAACATTTGGGAAAGCTCAGGGAAGCTGGGGGGCAATTCTCTCAAAATTGCCTATGCATGTCTGCTTTTCCACTAGTCTCCCTGAACTTGGCTTTGAGATCAGAGTTGCATTGCAGGTCAATGAGCTCCATTTGAAGCACAGGAGGGGCATCTTGCACATCAAAGGAAAAGGGGTCCACAAAAATTTGGAAAGTGGCTCTGTGCTTTTTGAAGTCTGCAAATCTGTGATCAAATTCCTTCTCCAGCTTAAAAATAGCATCAACATATTTCTCACCACTGAATGGTATGCCTGCATCTACAAGTTCCATGCATGCTGGGAAATGGCAAAGGTTTGTCTGAGAGAGCTGGGATTTCCATAACACAAGTTTTGTGGAGAATGCTCTCATGTTGTCATAGGCAGCACTGATAAGCTGCCCCAGGCCTTGTAACATCTTGTTTAGTACATTCAGCTTATGTGTGATGTCAACAAGAAAAGCTAAGTCCATGAGCCATTTGTGATCACTCAACTCAGAAACAGCATTTCCATCCTTCTCCATGAAGGCTTTCACTTCTTCTCTCAACTCAAAAAATCTTTTCAGGACATTTCCCCTGCTGAGCCAACGTACCTCGATGAAATAGAGCACATCTCCATATTCTGACTCCATTTCCTCTAAAAAAAGCATGAGACCTCCTGTGCTTTAAGCCCCTGGATCTGATTTTGTTGATGCATTTCACAACAACAGACATCACATTGTCACACGGCAGACATTTACTGCAAAGGGCCTGCTGATGGGTAATGCAGTGAAGAGCAATAGCCTTCTCTACACCCTCCTCTTCAAGTTTTTTTTGAACAAGTGCCACCAGTCCATTTTTTCCTTACTGTCATCGATGGCGCTCAGTCGGTTATTATTCCAACAAACCTCTTCCATGGCAAACCTGCATTCTCAATGGCATCACACAGATGCCGAAATATCTCATTAGCGGTGGTTTGGCCATGCATTGGAATTATTGTGAGCAGCTCCTCTGTCAATTCAAAATTGCAATCAACACCACGGACATAAATTGTGAGCTGTGCAATGTTTGTTATAGCTGTGCCCTCGTCTAGAGCAACTGAGTATGCATCAAAACATTTGGCTTTCTCACACAGTTGATGATAAATGTCACTTGACATGTCAGAAATGCGCTCTGCCACAGTGTTGGCAGAAAGGCTGATTTTTGCTAAACTGACCTTTCTATTCCAGACAGATAATACTTGCAGCCTGTAACATGCACTCTTTTTTTTTTTTAACAAACTCTCCTTCTGTGGATGGTTTCCCTGCCTTAGCAATCATCTCACTAACCATGTAACTTCAACTGATGCAACATTCTCTTTGGTTGCTTTCTTGAAGAAATCTTGTTGCCTCATTAGACATGCTTTAAGACCGGCAACCCACTTGGCTCTCTCATTTCCTTGATATTTTGCACATTCCTCAGCATGTTTAGTTGAATAATGGTGTTTCAAGTTGTATTCCTTGTGCACTGCAACTTTCTCTGAGCAAATAAGACATGTGGAGATGCCCCTGTGCTCAACAAAGAAATACTGCGTCTCCCACTTTTCCTGAAATTGTCTGTGCTTGTTATCAATCTTCCTCTTCACTGCAGGCTTTGATGAAGTCATGATGAAGGTATGACAAAATCTAATTCTGTAATAAACTTCTCTCCCTTAGGCCTCCGATAATGCAAGGGACAGCAGGCAGGACCAGCGGAAATGACACCTGCGCTAGGTGCAAAGTATTCGCGATCATTCTCTTACTGAATATTCGCAATAAAAAAATCACATTAGTAAGAAAAAAATTGCAAACAATCTCATTAAACAATTGCATAACTCAAACAGAACTGCTCTGGGTATGCGAATGTTTAATGTGTTTTTCTTACTAATGCGATTTTTATTGTGATTATTCGGTAAGCAAATAATTGTGAATACTGCGATATTTGAAGGCCGGCCGCGAGCCACAAAATGTTGTATGGAGGGCCGCAAACGGCCCACAGGCTGCAAGTTTGAGACCCCTGCACTATGGGTTTGCACTCTTAAATTTGAATCCTATAATGAATAACAACAGAATGAATCCACAAATTTATTTTAAAAAAACCTCATTATTTATGAGATAATCACAATTCTTCTAATTGCTAGAGACTATTGTAAACAAAAGTTGGTAACCTATTGTTTATCCCAATGTTTGAGAGACATTTATACTAAGAAAGTTAGTGTTCTGTTCTATACTTTGAATTCTGTGAACATCCTCCATATTTCTTCTCTAAATTCCATATATGAAAGACTAGCTAGGTGGTTCACCGTTGTTGGGTCATCAGAGTTGCCATCTTCATTCTCTATGCCTGATGTTGGTCTGAGTAGTTTCCCCATTGTCATGTTTTTATTGTCGGTTTTTCTACATGTTGTGGTGGTATTCATTGGCTAAGTGGAGTGCACGGCCATGGCCGTGAAGTGAAGAGGGTTTAAGCGGCCCAGCAGTCAGCTTTAGCCACAGTCTCCAACCCAGGAAGACTTGCCTTAGCGGAAGCAAGCTCAGGATGAATGCCAGAGATGATAAAAGTTCCCAGGCTGAAGCAAGCGGGGGAAGCCTCAAAATGTCTGCCGTGCTTATGGGGCCCAGCAGAGTCACTATACTAAGAAAGTTAACCCACAAACCAAGATACATTCCCCCCACCCCCGTGGCTACATCATTTTTATTGACACTTCCTAATGCTTCACAACCATTTTAATTGCATGGGATACAATGAAAGTTACTTTTAATACTCAAGAAACTTTGCTGTCTAGTGTGCCAGTCCCTCTGAAACAAGCAATGCTCGATCTGTTTGTTTTTAATAATTTCTTTAAGCACCATGCTTACGAACATGTTGGTAATTGGGTTTCAGCCATAAAATGCACTTCCTCTTTCACCAGTGCAACTTTCCAACCACCAATATCCCCATCTTCTACCTCCCCCCACCTCCTGCCTGTCTTCAAGACAGTCATTGTATTTCTCTCTATTGTTGTCATGGTAGCTGTTAGTTATTTTTCTAACTGCACTTATCACTCTTTGTGCCAAGCTTTATATCATGGGCTGGTCCTTCCGAGACCTCATCTCTATTGTCTCTGGGTATTATGACTGTAGTGTCTTTTATTTTTCTTCAATCCCACAGATTGTGTTTATCTCTCACCCTCTGACTTAGTTCATTCAACGTAAGTCTCCATATCCATCCATGTATAGGCAAATTTCATGATTTCATTTTTTTCTAATGGCTGAATTTCATTGTGTAGATATACCAGTTTCTTTAGGCTCTCATCTGTCGTGGGGCATCTGGGTTGAGAAACACCCTTTCTTACTTGCAGCCAACTAAATGACCTTCTGTTAGCCAAGCAGGCAAATACATTCTGCTTGGAGGTAATAATATAGTTAAGATATGTGAGAAAAGAGAGTAATAAATTTGAGACTTACTTGCTTTCAACCTAAGAATGGATACTGATCCAGAAAGTTAATAGGCAAAAATTGCATGATAAACTAAAAAAAAAAAAATCATCCTTAGACTGCATAATCAAGGGCTGAAAATGAAAAGCACATTCCCTATGATTTTTTGTCAAGACTATTTATGCTCTGCAGCACCTGTTAGTCTTTTTCTTCAGATCTCTTTGAATACAAAGCATTAAAACAGTTCTATAAATTAAAAAAAAATTAAAAGTTCCATATATTTCAAAATTTAGAATACTACACTCTTGGGACTGAAACAGCCAGTCCAAGTTCGATCCCTAACATCCCATCTGGTCACCCAAGGACTGCCAAGTGTCACCTCTGAGCACCACCAAATGTGGCTTAAAAATAAACAAGAATGCTCACATTCTTGTAATACATTATAAATCATTTTTCTAGTACATAAACCGGCAAGAAAGTTTGCTCCACATTGAGAATTAGCCAGAACTCACTACTCTTTAAGAGCTTCATCCTGAGGGCTAGAGATAGCAGAGGGTATGGTGCTTGCCTTGCACACAACTAACCAGCTTGGAGCCCCCCATGCTAGTTTCCCTGCACTGCCAGGAGTGAGCACAGGAGGAAGCCCCGAGAACCACCAAGTGTGGCTTCCTTCCTACCTCCCATCTTGAAATGAGCAAGGATTTAGAACTTTTGGGTTCTTTTAGTCTTGTTTTACCGAGATTAGGCCTTTAACTATGATAAAGTATGTTCCTCTATAAACATTTTTTGCTTTGGGTTTTATTGAAGATTACCTTTAAAATGTATAAACTGGTTAAATACATTTTAGAAAATTCATAAGCACTAACTGCAAACATTTTCTATTCCTTCTGATAAAGTGACATTAATTTAGCCCTTCTCTGTTAAATTATTTTGTAACAATCCTTCTTTCTACCCATCATTCTGAACCTTTTCTCACCAGTATTTTCCCATCTGTTTATTGTTAAACATTAAATTGGTTTTGATTTGGGGTCACACCTAGTGGGTGGGGCTCAGGATTTACTACTATTTCAGGTGCAGGGATTGCTCCTGGGAGGTTTGGAAGATTATATGTATGGGTGCAAGGTAAGCACTTAACCCATAGGATTATTTCTATGGTTCTTCATTCATTAAATTCTTAATTTTTCCTTTTATTCTATTTTCTAAATTTCCAATTTGCTACTAAAGTGTTCAGTACTTTTAACTCCTACCCCAACCCTTCCCAGCATTATTCATTGTTATCATCATTGCTGTTGTAGAGTTGAGAAGTCAAGGCACATACATACTACCACAGAGTCACACTTCCAGTCCAAGCAGTTAATTCATACATGTCTGGCTGCACCTTGTATGCCTGCAAACTCCAAAAGTGAGTGCTTAACTTTCAGAAACAAGCTACTAACTACAGGAGCAAGGATATCTATATAAAAAAAAAAACCTTCAGAATGAAGAATAGTGACTTTCTAAAAGCATTCACTCTCAAGGAGTAATAATGCTCATTTTCCATCCCATGTTTCTGCCAGATTTGATGATTCACTTTTATCAAAAAACGCCAGACTTATAAAGGTCAAACACTAATAACTACAAGAAGTTTTTATACAATAGTAATGCTTCACAATAATTTTGTCCCTCATGGAATACTTTGCTTACTGAATTTAAAGGGTCCACATCCAGTGATGCTCGAGGGTCCCAGATCACTATCAGCAATGCTCAAGAACCACCAAGATGGGAGTGGGGGTTGAATGTAGCATGTAGGGCTGAGCATTTAATTCGGGCCTTAAGACATGCTAAGCATGTGCTCTTACCTGAAAATGTTACTGGCAGCTAACAGAAATAATGTTACTAATAAACAGGAGGAACTTACAACAAAGGCCATTTTGCCCAGTAGGGATAGAAAAGCAAATCAACAAATTTTTTGGGGGGGAGGGTATTTTTGAGCCACACCCATTTGATGCTCAGGGGTTACTCCTGGCTAAGCACTCAGAAACTGCCCCCGGCTTGGGGGGACCATATGGGACGCCGGGCCATCGAACCACGGTCCTTCCTTAGCTAGCGCTTGCAAGGCAGACACCTTACCTCTAGTGCCACCTCTCCGGCCCGCAAATCTACAAATTTAACTGTGTCTGTACAGGAAGCATGAAAATGGAGGGAATTTCAATGGGCACCTAAATCTTAAACTGAATTAAAATACCAAAGTGTTTGGTGCAGGGGCCGGAGCGGCGGCGCTAGAGGTAAGGCCTCTCTGCCTTACAAGTGCTATCCTAGGACGGATCCTGGTTCGATCCCCCGGTGTCCTATATGGTCCCTCAAGCCAGGAGTGATTTCTGAGTGCAGAAGCAGGAGTAACCCCTGAGCGTCAACGGGTGTGGCCCAAAAACAAAACGAAGTGTTTGGTGTCATAAAGGATGGAACATGATAACTGAACTTGAATATGAAATCATGAAATTCTCCTATTTCTATATTTGGCTTTTGGGGTGGGGAGTTGGACCACACCCAGCTGCGCTCAGGGGTTACTCCTGGTTCTGCACTCAGCAATCACTACTGGCAAGCTTGAGGGATCATATGGGATGCCAGGGATTGAACCTGGGTCAGTTCCATGTTGGCCAATCGTAAGACAAATGCCCTACCACTGTGCTATTGCTCTAGCCCCAGATCTGACATCTACAAATAATTTAAAATTGTGACTGTGACTAAAAACTAGGAACATACTATGTATAAAAAAATAAGAATAAAAAGGAAGTCAAGAATCAAATCATAAAACAGGATCTTATAGAGAGCAGGAAATATAGCACAGCAGATAAGCTTGTCTTGCATGATGCTGACTCAGGTTCAATACCCACATATGGTCCCCCAATCACGGTCAGGAGTGATTCCGGAGTGTGGAGTCAGGAGTAACCTCAGAATATTGCTGAGTGGCCCCCTCAAACAAAAAAAGAGGGGTACTTAATAGTTGAAGAGTTTAAACTTTACCTTTTAAAGATCAGGAAGCTGACAATAAAAGTTAACAAAAAGAAAAGAAGATTTACTCTAAAAAGAGCAAGCAGAATTATGAGAAAAGAGGTTTGAGGGCAAAATAAGGCAAAGATGAACTAGACCTGCAAAAGTATTCCAGGACAGAGAACAAATCTCAAAGCACCAATAGGAAGAAGGGATTTTCCTAGCTCTTATACCTAGTCTGTAGTTACTGAAAATGAAGAATATTGAAAATGAAACTTTCAAGCACAAGTTACAAAGTACAGGACTTGAGTATTTAAAACAAGAGAAAATGTAATCTATTTAGACCTCTTATAAGTTAAATACATAGGTTATTATAAGATCATAGAAGAACTCGCTTTGTGCCTTGAACTCATTACCATCTTTCAAAAAAAAAGACTAAAGTTTTTAAAATATATTGTACTCCTCCTACTATATACAACACTATATATACAGGGAGGGAGAATAGCACTGAATATGGTCCTCCAAGTACAATCAGGAGTGAACCTGAACTCCATAAGGTGTGGCCAAAACCATACACCCCAAAATATTGTACATGTATTTTCTTAGTTCAATATTTTCTTACACTACTTTAGCTAACGCAAGATAGTGTCTTTGGGGCCAGAGCAGTGGCACGGAGTGGTAGGACCGCAGTTCAATCCCTCGGCCTCCCATATGGTCCCCCAAGCCAGGAGCAATTTCTGGATGCTTAACCAAGATTAACCCCTGAGCAACACAAGGTGTGGCCCCAAAAAAAACAAAACACATACACACACACACACACACACACAAAAAGAAAACAAGTGTCTTCATATTATTTTCTTCTGTCTTCATATTATCTAATTTTTTTTTAATTAAAGATACCTTGGGAGCAGGAGATAGCACAGTGGTAGGGCATTTGCCTTGCACACAGTCAACATAGGAGAGACTGAGTTTGATCCCCAGCATCCCATATGGTCCCCTGACCCTGCCAGGAGTGATTTTTGAGCGAAGAGCCAGGAGTAACCCCTAAGCATCGCTGGGGGTGACCCAAAAACAAAGCAAAAAAGATACCTTGGAACGGGAGAGAAAGTACAGGTGCTTGCTGCATATGACATCAATTGTGGTTTGAACTCTCAGTACCATATATGATCCCCCTAGTACTGCAAGTGTCACTCCTGAGTTTATCAGGGAATAACCTGAATACTTGATTGTACGGTATGGTCTAAAATTCCAAAATACATCAATAAAACTAACAAAGGACAAAGATTAATAAAAATAATTTTAATTCACACAGGTGGCTCTTCAGTATTTTGTTCCTTCAATCCAGTTCCCTTATTCCCTAATATAGTTATTGTTGCTAGACGAGCAGGGATGCACACTTGATTACAATACTCGCATACTAAGTTGCAGGGTGCTAGTATATGCATACTGGTTGCAATGCAAGGAGTCCCTAACTGATAGTGCTTCAGGGTTTACACTCAGTATGAGGTGGTACTAGGAAAATTTGGGGTTTTATATCTTCAGGCCAGGTGTTCTATCAATGTATTCTCTCTTTTTGGGAAGGATGGCACATGTGGTGGGGGTTACTCCTGCTCAGTGATTGAGAGGCCACATCTTGCAACGCTCAGAGTATTCTGCAGTGTTACTATGTAGTGTACCATATGGAATGAAGCCAGGCTTCCCTGGTAAAATGCAGGATTCAACCCACTGAGCTATCTCTCCTGTCCCTCAAATGTGTTTAACATTAAACTGAAAAAGTGGTATACACTTAAGTTGAATTAAAAGATCAGCATTAGGGGCCGGAGAGATAGCATGGAGGTAAGGCATTTACCTTTCATGCAGAAGGTCATCGGTTCAAATCCCGGAGTCCCATATGGTCCCCCGTGCATGCCAGGAGCGATTTCTGAGCGCGGAGCCAGGAAAAACCCTTGAGCACTGCCGGGTGTGGCCCAAAAACCACACACAAAAAAAAAAAAAGATCAGCATTAGCCGGAGAGATAGCATGGAGGTTAGGCATTTGCCTTGCATGCAGAAGGTCCGTGGTTCAAATCCCGGCATCCCATATGGTCCCCCCCCGAGCCTGCCAGGAGCGATTTCTGAGCACAGAGCCAGAAGTAACCCCAAAACAAAAACAAAAAAAGAAATGTCAGGGATTAACTGGACCACTCTGGCAGTACTCAAGGGTGTCTAGAAATGTAGCTGGTAATGCTCAGGGCACCATAGAGTATCAGGGAACACACCAGGATTGTCACATGCAAGACTTGCTTCCTAATCCCTGGACTAGCTGGCCCTAAAGTAAGAATTTTTTAAGGGGCCAGAGAAATAGCATGGAGGTAGGGCATTTGCCTTGCAAGCAGGACAGTGGTTCGAATCCTGACATTCCATACAAGGAGACTGCCAGGAGTGATTTCTGAGTGTACAGGCAGGAGTAACCCCTGAGCGCTGCCAAATGTGACCCAAAAAAAATATTTTTTTTTAAAAAACTATTGGATATTTGGGCCAGAGCAATGGTACAAGTGGTAGGGCTTTTGCCTTGCACATGGCTAACCTAGGACAGATCACGCAGTTCGATCCCCCCCACATCCCATATGGTCCCCCAAGCCAGGAGCAATTTCTGAGCACATAGCCATGAGTAACCCCTGTCACCGGGGTTTAGCCCAAAAAACAAAAGAAACAAAAAAGAACAACAGCAACAAAAACCATTCAATATTGTCTCTGAGAGATATAGTTAATCTATTCTTTCTCAAATATACCAAGTATTTAACAATCACAAAATAAGATTAGTATACTATTTTGCCACCACTGCAGATGTTTTTTGATCTGCAGGATTTAATTTTTCCTAAATTTTATAACAAACTTACCAAATTACAGCATTTATTCTTAATTAACTTTTAACAAGGACTCATAAGTAAATACCAATACAATGCTTGAGCAATTATCTGATGTGAAATAAAAAGTAGAGGGCCCGGAGAGATAGAACAGCAGCGTTTGCCTTGCAAGCAGCCGATCCAGGACCAAAGGTGGTTGGTTCGAATCCCAGTGTCCCATATGGTCCCCCGTGCCTGCCAGGAGCTATTTCTGAGCAGACAGCCAGGAGTAACCCCTGAACAACGCCAGGTGTGGCCCAAAAACCAAAACCAAAACCAAAAAAAAAAAAAAAAATGAAAAGTAGAAAAAAAATTTATCCAAACATGTCACCATATTCCTACATACATGTTACCATAAAAGTTAAACTTCAAGCTAGAGTGACAAGAACAGCGGGTAGAATGTTTGCATTGCACGTGGCCAACATGTGTTTGATCCCACGCAGCCCATATGATCCCCAAGCCTGGCAGGCTTATTTTCTGAGCACAGAGCCAGCAATAACCCCTGGTGCTGCCGGGTGTGTCCCCCCAAAAATGTTAAACTTATTGGGGACCAAGTGACAGTACAGCAGGTAGGATCCTTGCCTTGTATGACAAACCAGGTTTGATCCTCAATATTTTTTTTTCTTTCTACGTATGTATGTGAATCATAAGAAGCAGTATATTTATATATATATATTTTATTTAAACACCTTGATTACATACATGATTGTGTTTGGGTTTCAATCATGTAAAGAACACCACCCATCACCAGTGCAACATTCCCATCACCAATGTCCCAAATCTCCCTCCTCCCCACCCGACCCCTGCTTTCCATTCTTGATCCTCAATATTTCATACGGTCCAAGTCAGGCTGGTTCTTGAGTATAGGATCCAGAATAAGCACCACCAAGTGTGGCTCAAAAAATAATTAAAAAAAAAAAAAAAAAAAAAAGACGTTTTGGGGGCCAGAGTGATAGCACAGCTGGTAGGGCATTTGTCTTGCATGCAGCCAACCTGGGTTCAACTCCCACATCCCATATGGTCCTCCAAGTCCAAGCAGAGAGAGCTTGAGTGTAGAGCCAGAAGAAACTCCTGAGCACCACTGGGTATGGCTCAAAACCAAAAATAAATAAATAGTAATAAAAACAAGGAGTGTTAAAAAACAAAATGATAAATTCTAAATATTCCTTGGCTTTTTTGGACACAATTTTGATAACTTAATTATTCAGTCGCTTCTTTAGGTCCTCAAAGTGTTCCACATTAACATCTTGTAATGCCAGTACTGTTGCTTTAGATAAAGAGGGATTAAATGAAATAGTCATTAGACAACACAAATCTATTAAATCTCTCTGACATTTCTGCAAACCTTCCAGGAACTTCTGGTATTGAAGAGGAT
This sequence comes from Suncus etruscus, assembly GCF_024139225.1. Lineage (NCBI taxonomy): Eukaryota > Metazoa > Chordata > Mammalia > Eulipotyphla > Soricidae > Suncus > Suncus etruscus. The sequence continues at coordinate 69,937,255 of NC_064850.1, forward strand.
CCTTTTTCAATTTTTTCATTTCTGCTACTGAAAACCCTATCAAACTCGTAAGTATTTCATCTCTGAAGTCTACATCTAGATAGGCAGTGCCATCAGAAATTTTTGCTGCTATATTCCATACACCACCAGAACTTGAGAGATTTCCAGTTAAGGTTACAATAAAAGCTTTGATTTTCACTGTTGTAACTTCCTTTGGTTTGCTAGCCATTAGAACAGACAAATAGATAAAGGGTGGAGAATACAAATCCAAAGCAACAGAAAGATTAGTGGTTGTCTCTGATGATCTTAAGGAATGGGTCTGTAAATGGTAGTTTTTTTCATTAGAAATTTGTGAATTCCTTTCTGTTACATTACTGACCAGTTCTCCAGTTATTATTTCATTGTTTAAGGAACATTCATCTGATCTGATTTGTTTTATCTTATTGTCTATTTCTGAGTTCTTATCTTTATTTGCAAAATCATAAGGTAATGATCCATCACGAGCTGAAACAACATGGTTTTGATTAGCAGATGGACAACTGAAAAATTTGTCTCCATTAGTTATTTGTCCAGATATGTTTTCTTCATTCTGATTATTTCTATCTTGGCAACTCAAAGAAAAATCATCCATATCATCATGAGAAAATCTCTTCACACTTTCAACTGTATTTTTGTTAAAAGTCAGTGGCTGAAACTCTTGAGTCTCAATTTGTTCTTGCTGAACAGCTTCTTCTAAAAGTAAAGCCTCCTCCAGTGAAAAGTCATCTAACTCATCATCAATGAGCATAGATTGATTTGGAGGTCTCTCATTTGGCCTTGAAAAATTAACAAACCCTGTTTCAACAGATGACTGTTCTGGGGAAATACTATTTGAAGAACTACATATGCCAAATTGTCCTTTTTCTAAGGAGGCATCATTATTAACAGGATGCTCATCACTTTCTTCAAGACTTGCCAAGAGTTCTTCATCAGAAGGTCCTACTGCAGATTCTAGAATGTCTGTATTTCTGGGAACACTCTGGTTTGAATTACTTGTTACGACTGAAACTACAGAGTCAGGTTCCCCAATTAATCTTGCAAGTACTTTTTCTTGGGCATATTCCTCTAAAAGAGCATCTACTTCTCCACCCAAAACCTTCACGTTTTCTGGCTTTAGTAAGATAACACCAAGTCGAAAAGAAATGTTTCCAGAAATCAAAATTTTTGTGCCTGGGGGAAGATTGCTATGAAGAGCTGGAATAGACTGATATTCCATTCCTTGTATTTGTACAATTCCATCTGTAAGCTGTAGCATCAGCATTCGTGAAGGCTTTGCCTCCCAAGGTCTTTGGGTAACCTGAGTTTCAGCAGTAACTAGGTCATTTGCTGTATTCTTACCTCTCAACTTCTGTATTTGGGAATATGCAGGCTGACTTACATCAATCAATGAATTAATCTGTAGAGCAAAAAATCCATTCAGTTCTCCTTTGGGAATTTCCAAAATGCTATCAGGTAAAATAGGATGCTCCAAATCTCTCAGATCAGTAAGAAGCCACTGTTCAAATACTTGTTTATTTATCTGTGCTTGGCTCAAATCAGTATCATTGTTTTCTTCTTGGATCCAATTAATACAAGCTTCTAGCCACATTAGAGGAACTTTAACATGCCACGTAGCTAAAAGCCAGGTTTCAACTCTTAGTGCAATAGTAGTTACACTCATTTCTTCTGAATAAAAAGATCATGCATTACCTATAAAGAAAAAAAATTAATCATTATTTATGGAAAAGTATAGTTTCTCTAACTCACTACAAATGTACAAACAAGTATAATTTTGAAGTTTTGAATTTTCGATTTTGAATTTTCACTGACTTGCCAAAATTCAAATAACTATATACTCGAGTATAAACCGACACTCCCCACCCCTATCTTACTCTAAAAACTGGGAAAACTTAAGTGACTTGAGGTGGAGAATGCAGCAGCCACTGGTAAATTTCAAAAATAAAAATATAGGGGCCGGGAAGGTGGCGCTAGAGATAAGGTGTCTGCCTTGCAAGCGCTACCAAGGAACGGACTGCGGTTCGATCCCCCGGCGTCCCATATGGTCCCCCCATGCCAGGGGCGATTTCTGAGCACATAGCCAGGAGTAACCCCTGAGTGTCAAATGGGTGTGGCCCAAAAACCAAAAAATAAAAATAAAAATAAATAAATAAAAATATATACCCAAAACAATTACAGTAATTGAGGAATCAGTAAATAATGATTACATTTACATGATTTTTATATACTGTATACCATTAACATACCATATTAATTGATAATATTCAATGGCAACTTTAATAAAGTGAATAAATCATTTAAGACAGTAAAGCATTGTAAATAAATGGTTAAAAATCCTGAATTCTTATACTCCAAAACCCCTGATTATAAGGATTCAGGATTTACAAACATTTATTTACACTGCCTTAAATGGGTTTTTCACATAATTAAATGTGCCACTGAATATTGTGGGTTAAATAGTTCAGTGGCATACAGTTCATTCAGTTCAGCTGCCTACCTCTTTAGCTCAGCCACTTTTTGACTGAGCTAAAGCACCGGCCCCTCCAGGAGACAGCAGAAGACGAGTGGAGACTATGTGTACTTGATTCAGTGCGCACATCAAATCAAATAACCTGTATGACCCGAGTATAAGTCAAGTTTGGGGTTTTCAGCACAAATTTTGTGCTGGAAACCCTTGGCTTATACTCAAGTATATACAGCACTCTAAGTGATTGATCACATAGCACAAAAAGGCCAAAGATTTGAGACAGATATACATGTCTGAAAGCTAGTAATAATCAAGTAATAATCTCCTTGATTTAACATAAACTTTTAAACTTCTTTAACCTACTTTTTTTTTTATTTTGGCTTTTGGTTCACACCTGGTGATGTTCAGGTGGTACTCAAGGGGTCATATGGGAAATAAAACAGCTCTCTATTGAAACAAAAGGAGCCCAAAGCAGAGAGAAGGAATAACAAAAAAGCAGAAATTAAAGAATTTGAAACCAAGAAAATAATCCAAAAGATTAATGAATACAAGAGTTGGTTCTGTGAAAAAAATAATCAAGACTGATAAACCACTGTCAAAACTCACAAAGAAAAAGAACCCTAATAAACCAAGTTAGAAATGAAGGGGTAGGGGAGGCTCATCACAACAGATAACACAAAATTCAAAAGCTCATTAAGGGACTACTTTGAATATCTGTATGCCAAGAGATGAGAGAGCTTACAAGAAATGGATACATTTGGGGCCGGAGATAGCACGGAGGCAAGGCGTTTGCCTTTCATGCAGGAGGTCATCGGTTTGAATCCCGGCATCCCATATGGTCCCGTGCCTGCCAGGAGCAATTTCTGAGCCTGGAGCCAGGAATAACCCCTGAGCACTGCCGGGTGTGACCCAAAAACCACAAAAAAAGAAAAAAAATGAAAAGAAAAAAGAAATGGATATATTTGGCTGGTTCAATGGCAGTGGTTTATCAGAACTTATTAACATTAATATCACAAAAGCTGGCATATAACCCACCCCCCACTGCTCAATTTGACTGGCTTAAAAAAAAAAAAAAAAGAAATGGATACATTCTTGGAGTCCATGACTATCCAAGGCTGAACCAAGAAGATACCTAATACCTTAACAGACCAATTACTATTGTGAAATCGAAATGGTGATCAAGTCCCCAAAATCAAAAGCCTATGGCCAAACGGGTTCACTATTAAAGAGTTTTTTTAGAAAATGGAAGAAACAGAAACTCTCCCAAATAGTTCCTATGAGGCAAACATCCTGATACCAAAAGCAGGAAGCACAAAAAAGGAAAATTACAAATAACCCCGATGAACATAGATGTAAAGAAAACAACCAAATATAAAAGAAAAAAAGAAAATAACCAAATATACCAAATCCAATCCAACAATATAGCAATAAGACTTCTAGAATAAAAAATAAATAATAATAATAAATAATAAATAAAGCCTCTCTAGAAAACAGACTGGGGTGGGGTGGGGAGGAAGGACACTTGAGATATTGGTGATGGGAATGTTGCACTGGTGAAGGGTTTTTTTATATATATAAAAATAAAAAAAAAAAGAAAAGGCCTCCCAATGCTTACCACAGGCTACGTTCTTTACACTGACTGTATAGAAAGAAGAGGTACAGTAAATGCACCTCATATACACCTCAACCCAGGCCCTTTGCCTGGTCTGTATTGTGAATGGGGAACCAAAAAAAAAGACTTCTAATGACCAAATGATTGGCACTCATCAAAAAGAACCACAACCAGGATGTGGGACAAAAGTGATTCAAAGATCAAAGACCTTGGGATCAGAATGTAAGAACCCTAAGATTTGGACCTCACAGGTACATATTCATTGATACAATGCCCTTACCAAAGCCAACAGAATAAAAAATAAATGGAACTAGATTCAATGCATTTCTGGTAAGTAAAAGAAACATGGGCTAAAAACGAAAGGCACCTAACTTAAGCAGCAGGACCAATGGGTACAGTGAATAGGGTGTTTGCCTTGCAAGTAGCTGACTTGGATTTGATCCCCAGCATCCCAATTGGTCCCCCAAGCACTGCCAGAGCCAGAAAGTAACCCTTGAAAACTGCTGGGTGTGCTCCCTCCATCCAAAAAAAAAAAAAAAGGTGCCAAAATTAATAGAAAAAGTATTTGCACTCAACATAGCAGATGAAAAGTGTATAAAGTACTCATAAAGATTTTTTAAAAATCCAATACCCCAGAGCCAGTAGGGCATTTGCCTTGCAAGCAGCCAACCCAAGACTGACCGTGGTTTGAATCTCAGCATCTCATATGGTACCCTGAGCCTGCCAGGGGCGATTTCTGAGCGCAGAGCCAGGAGTAACCCCTGAGTGTCGCCAGGTGTGACCCAACCCTCCCCCCCAAAAATCCAATACCCCTCTCTAAATTAGAGAGTAAATGAACTGTCACTATGCTGAAGATAATAGATGGATGAAATAGCCACATGAAAAAGTATTCAACTCCACTTATTAGGAAAATCCAAATCAAAACAACAATAAAATATTCTTACACCAGAAGAATAATACATACCAAAAATACCAGGAACAACTGGCATTGGCAGTTACGTAGCAAAAAAAGGAACTCTCATCCACTGCTAGTGAGTATGTTGTCTGGTTCAAGCCCTACGGAAAACAGTAAGATTTCTATACTGTAAACTAAAAACTTCCAGATGCAATTCCACTTCTGGGTATCTACCCCCAGGCACAAAAATATTTATTCAAAAGGACATCTGCACACCACTATTCACTGCAGCTCTCAGTAGAATAGCTATGATGCAGAATCAAACTAGGTTTCCCATGACAGATGAATGCATTATGAAGCTATGATATAGCTACACAATGAAATTCTACGCATCTACAAGGAATGATGAAATCATGCAACACAGATGGAACTGCAAGACGTCATGTTAAGTGAAGTAGGCCAAGAGGACAAACACAGAATCTCAGCTATCTGTGAATACAACGTATTAAAGGGGAGTTGCCTAAACCACCCCTGATGCCAAAGTTCGGGAAGAGGACAGAGAAGTAAAGAAACCAAGGAGGAAGAAATGAAGAATGGAATGAAATGATGGGAGAATGGCAAGGTTTAAGGGCTTTGTATATACATGGATGATGTAGAGTGGTATAGCTATATATTCAAATCAGTCAACAACACTGAACATGACACCCAAACTCCAACAACCAAATAAAAATCATTGCTGTCCAAGTGGCAAGCTGGGTGTCAAAAGGGGTGGGGGAGGTGGTTGGAGGAAATCTAGGAACAATGGTACAGAGAAGCTGACACTAGTGATGGGATTGGTGCTAGAACATTTCAAATCAATCACGGTTTTCAATTAAAAAATATAAAAGAAGAACGGGGCCGGGCGGTGGCGCTGGAGGTAAGGTGCCTGCCTTGCCTGCACTAGCCTAGGACGGACCGAGGTTCGATCCCCCGGCGTCCCATAAGGTCCCCCAAGAAGCCAGGAGCAACTTCTGAGCGCATAGCCAGGAGTAACCCCTGAGCGTCACAGGGTGTGGCCCCAAAAAAAAAACCAAAAAAAAAAAAAAAAAAAATATATATATATATATATATATATATAAAAGAAGGTAAAAATACAAGATAGGGCCCGGAGAGATAGCACAGCGGCGTTTGCCTTGCAAGCAGCCAATCCAGGACCAAAGGTGGTTGGTTCGAATCCCAGTGTCCCATATGGTCCCCCGTGCCTGCCAGGAGCTATTTCTGAGCAGGCAGCCAGGAGTAACCCCTGAGCACCGCCGGGTGTGGCCCAAAAACAAAAACAAACAAAAAACAAAAAAAAAACAAGATAAACCACAAATTGGAATATATAAAGAATTCTAATTCTTTTTTTTTTTTTTTTTTTGGTTTTTTGGGCCACACCCGTTTGATGCTTGGGGGTTACTCCTGGCTAAGCACTCAGAAATTGCCCCTGGCTTGGGGAAACCATATGGAACGCAGGGGATCGAACCACGGTCCCGATCTTTCCTTGGCTAGCGCTTGCAAGGCAGACACCTTAGCGCCACCTCGCCGGCCCCGAATATATAAAGAATTCTAAGATTTGGGGCCAGAGCAGTGGCGCAAGCTGTAAGGCATCTACCTTGTGCACACTAGCCTAGGACAGACCAGAGTTTGAGCACCCAGCGTCTCACATAGTCCCCCAAGCCAGGAGCGATTTCTGAGCACATAGCCAGGAGTAACCCCTGAGCATCACCGGGTGTGGTAGGAAAAAACAAAACAAAACAAAAAAAGAATTCTAAGATTTGGTAAGAAAACAAATTTCGAAATCAATAAAAGACCTGAAAAATACCTTCAAAACTAAGAAAATGACAAATACATGTTTTTAAAACATTATGAAAGTGCAAGATTGAAATGACTACACTATTAAACATCTGTAGTTTAGTTAAAAAAATAACAACAAATACTGGAATTCTCACATGCTGAAGTGAGAATGCAAACAGTCCCTAGGGAAAATAGAGGAACATTTCTCAGAAAATAAGCAAACTTAACACATAGCCCAGCAATCACATTACTGTTTACTCAAGAGAAATCAAACTACACTAATTAAGAACCTGTATGTGAACATTTATTTTGTAGATTTATCCATAATTGCCAAAAGCAATCTACATGCCTTTCAATTGAATATATAGCGCATATCACCACAGTAGAGTGTCAGTGAATAAGAAAAAAAAAACAAACCCTGTGAATGTTGTTGTAGACTATCTCACTTTAAAATCATATTACAATCTGAATGCTTAATGTGATGGTATTCAAGACGTAGGGCATTTAAAATTACTTAGATCATAAGGGTGGAAATTTTATTATAAGGTAAAGGCCATATAGTGGGTAGGATGTTTGTCTTGTACACTGCTGGCCTGGCTTCGATCCCTGTCATTCCATATGGTCCCCCTACAACCACCAGGAGTGGTTCTTGAGTGCAGAGCCCTGTGCATCACTGGGTATGACCCAAAAAAACAAAAGAAAACAAAACAGAAAAAAAGGGTAAAGGCTCTTAAAAAAAAAAAAAAAGAGAGAGACCTTCCTGAGGCTGGAGAGACAGCACAATAGATAGGGAGAGTGCTTGCTTTGCACAGGTCTCACTCAGGTTCAATACCCAGCATTCCATATGGTGTTAAGTATCACCAGGAGTAACTTCTTAGCATCTCCAGGTTTGACCCAATAGTAACATCACATAAAAAATAATCTTCCTCGGCCAAAGAGATAATACAGTGGCCTTACATGAAGCCAACCTGGGTTCAATTCTAGGTATCTCATATGATCTCCTGAGCACTACCAGGAGTGATTCCTGAGTACAGAACCAATAGGAGTAATAAGATTTGGTTGAATAAACTGATTTGGTTTGATAAATGAGATAATTTTAATAGATGAGCTAACCTATGTTCATTACAATTACAGCAAAGACATAATTTCACCATTATATTTTATAAACAAAGCCTTATCAGTATACTACTGATTAAAATTGCAACTTTTAGAAAATTTTTTGGTTTTGTTTTTGAGCCACACTGAGTGATGCTTGAGGTTTGCTCTGGAATCTACATGCAAGCATAACTCCTGGTTGGCTCAAAGAACCATATAGGGCACTGAGGATTAAACCTGGGTGTTTAATTTGCAAGGCAAATGCCCTACCCACTGCACTTTGTTTCAGATCCCTATCCCCAATTTTTTATAAATTAGAACAAAGTGAGGTTATATACAGTTTTCAGGTTTGTTTCTGTTTTTATTTTTTAGCTTTGGGGCCATATCTGGCAGTGCTCAGGCGTTACTGCTGACTCTGCACTGAAGAATCATTCCTATCTATGCTTAGGGAGTCATATGGAATGCCAGAGATCGAATCCAGGTCGACCACATGCAAGACAAGCACCCTATTCGCTGTACCATGTCTCTATCCTGGTTTTTCGTTTTTAAGTATTTGTAAGATGTGTGTGTTATATTTCTAAGTTATGTATTATATAAGGGTTTATAAGTTATAAAGTATTTATGTGAATTAGCAAAAATAAATGCCACAATTACACCAACCCATATGCAAAATGTTTTACACTTTGTTTGTTTCTGGGCCACACCCAGCGGTGCTCAGGGGTTACTCCTGGCTGTCTGCTCAGAAATAGCTCCTGGCAGGCACAGGGTACCATATGGGACACCGGGATTCGAACCAACCACCTTTGGTCCTGGATCGGCTGCTTGCAAGGCAAACACCGCTGTGCTATCTCTCCAGGCCCAAGTTTTACACTTTTAAGTCACTATGTGTAGCTAAACAAATAGAGCACACACCCTGTTTTTCCCTAGTCCCCTAAACAGTCATAAGTCTGGAGCACTGCTGGGTATTGCTCAAAACAAAACAAGAGTCACCAAATGCTTTCTAAAGGTGTGTCCCCTAAACTGATGGGGTGAGGCACATTATAAGTAAAATAAATCAAGTTATCTCCCCAAAGCTGCTGGCAGATGTTTTCAATCTGTCAGCATTCTATGCTAAGCCGCCAGATCGAGAATTCACCCAAAATCCTGTATCACCTACAACTATAGATACAGTAAAGGTCATACCCCTCGATTAGTCTATTAGTAAACAAATGCTATTTTTGTACTGGACTGGTTATATTTCTGTATCCACACTAGTAGTACCAATAGTCTAGGACAGGGGTCTTAAACTCGCAGCCCGCGGGCCATTTGCAGCCCTCCGTACAACATGTGTGGCCCACGGCCACAAATATCACATTAGTAAGAAAAAAATCGCATTAAACATTCACATACCCCAAGCAGCCTTCAAAATATCACATTAGTAAGAAAAAAATCGCATTAAACATTCACATACCCCAAGCAGCTCCGTTCAGGGTATGCAAATGTTTAATGCGATTTTTTGCGATTTTTTTTTCTTACTAATGCGATTTTTTATTGTGAATATTTGGTAAGCGAAATCCCTTATGCGGCCCTGCCTCACCCCGACTTTGCCTCCTGCAGCCCCCAGGTAAATTGAGTTTGAGACTCCTGGTCTAGGAGAAAAAAGGAACCAGGAAAACACTGATACCTTGCATATATGAGGGCCGAGGGAGGGAGGGAAAGAAGACTGGAACACATGCTTTGTCAGCCAGCACAAGCACCAGTTTAAATCCCTGGCACCATATGGACTCCTAAGTACGGGGTAAGAAATAGCCCTGAGCACCATGGGGCATGGTCCAAAAGATCTAAACAACAGTAACAACAAAAGAACACTGTTGACTGGAAAAGTCAAGGCTGAACAGAAAAAGAATGATACTAACCCTAAAATCCCAGTAAATATAGTGGTACAGAGGTTGTGAAAGCAAAAAATTAAACAAATTAAATGAGTAAAAATTTATTTGATGGGGCCGGTGAGGTGGCGCTAGAGGTAAGGTGTCTGCTTTGCAAGCGCTAGCCAAGGAAGGACAGCGACCACGGTTCGATCCCCCGGCATCCCATATGGTCCCCCCAAGCCAGGGGCAATTTCTGAGCACTTAGCCAGGAGTAACCCCTGAGCATCAAACGGGTATGGCCCGAAAAAAAAAACAAAAAAAATTTTATTTGAGATAATGAAACAGGCATAAAGGCAGCAAAACTAGAATACAAATTCTAATCTTTATTCCCCTGTGCCGCCTTCTAAACTCTGTTGGCTTCACAGTTAAATACAGTCCACTAGGTCTGTAATCTAGGTCACTTAGATTCAGAAATGGTTGTTCTCTAAGACTACTATAATATGGGGCCAGAGTGAGATAGCACAGCAGTAAGGCGCTGCCTTGCTCAAGGCCAACCTGAGACAGACCAGGGTTCGATTCCTGGCATCCCATATGGTCTCCACTCCCTCCAGCATATCAGGAGCAATTTCTGAGTGCAGAGCCAGGAATCACCCTGAGCGCCACCAGGTATGGCCCTCCCAAAAAAAGACTACTATAATCTGAATAGACTACTCTGTTCTCACTTGAAAATCAAAATCAGGGGGCTGGAGAGATAGCATGAAGGTAAGGCATTTGCCTTGCATGCAGAAGGACGGTGGTTCAAATCCCAGCATCTCATATGGTCCCCCGAGCCTACCAGAAGCGATTTCTGAGCATAGAACCAGGAATAAGCCCTGAACGCTGCCGGGTGTGATCCAAAAACCAAAAAAAAAAAAAAAAAAAGAAAATCAAAATCAGAAATAGACATTACAGCAGGTAAGCTGCTTTGCTTTAAATGTGTACAATCCGGGTTTAGAACTTTGGAATCAGCCAGAAGGACCAGCTCACCACAAAGAGTAGTGAGTGTACTTAGGGAAATAACTACACTAACAACTATCATGACTATCTTAATGAGTGAGAGAAGTAAAATGCCTGTTTTGAATACAGACAGGGCTTGGAAGTGGGGGCATTGGTGGTGGGAATGCTGCTCTGGTAAAGGGGGTGGTTCTGTTTATGACTGAAACCCAACTACAATCATGTTTGTTATTATGGTGGTTAAATATTTTATATAGGGGCCGGAGAGATAGCATGGAGGAAAGGCATTTATTTTGCCTTGTATGCAGAAGGACAGTGGTTCGAATTCTGGCATCCCATAAGGTCCCCCGAGCCTGCGTGGGGCGATTTCTGAGTGTAGAGGCAGGAGTAACCCCTGAGCGATGCAGGGTGTGACCCAAAAACCAAAAAAAAAAAAAAAAAAAGATTTTATATAGAAAGAAAAATAGAACCCTGGAATCTCAGATGGTCCTGAGCCTGACAGGACCAATAAAAGTGAGAAGCAGAGAGTCATGGGTAAGTCTGGAGCACTGCTGGGTTTTGCCCAAAACAAAACAAGTCACCAAATGCTTTCTAAAACATTTTATAGAGGAAAACACAGATCTGGAAACAACCAAGATGCAAGATGCCTTCAACAGATGAATGGCTAAAGAAACTGTGGTGCATATACACAATGAAATATTATGCAGCTGTCAGGAGAGATGAAGTCATAAAATTTTCCTATACATGGATGGATATGGAATCTATAATGTGACTGAAATAAATCAGAGAAAGAGACACACACACACATAAAAGTCTCACTCATCTATGGATTTTAAGAAAAATAAAAGACATTGCAATGGGGCCGGGAAGGTGGCGCTAGAAGTAAGGTGTCTGCCTTACAAGCGCTAGCGTAGGACGACCACGGTTTGATTCCCCCCCCCCCCCCGCGTCCCATATGGTCTCCCCAAGCCAGGGGCGATTTCTGAGCTCATAGCCAGGAGTAACCCCTGAGCGTCAAACGGGTGTGGCCCAAAAACCAAAAAAAAAAAAAAAAAAAAAAAAAGACATTGCAATAATGCCCAGAGACAATAGAGATGAGGGCTGGAAGGACCAGCTCATGCTATGAAACTTAACACAAAGAGTGGTGAATGTAGTTAGAGAACTAACTACACTAACAACTAATATGACAATATTTTTGGTTTTTTTAGTTGTTTTTCTTCATTTTTTTTTTTTTTGGTTTTTGAGTCACATTCGGTAGCACTCAGGGGTTAGTCCTGGAACTACACTCAGAAATCACTCCAGACAGGCTCTGGCGACCATATGGGAGGCCGAGATTCGAACCACTGTCCTTCTGCATGCAAGGCAAACACCCTAACTCCATGCTATCTCTCGGGTCCCCTATCATGACATGTTAATGACTGAGAGAAGTAGAATGCCTGTCTCGAATACAGGCAGGAGGTGGGGGAGGTGTGAGATGGGGTGAATTGGTGGTGGGAATGTTGCACTGGTAAAGGAGGGTGTTCTTTTTATGACTGAAACCCAACTACAATCATGTTTGTAATAATGGTGCTTTAAATTAAGGTATTATTTAGAGGAAAACATGGCACCTATTTTTGTAACATCTTTACTATAGTTAAGTAACTCTTCCTTGGGGCGGGAGAGCTAGCATGGAGGTAAGGCATCTGCCTTGCATGCAGAAGGATGGTGATTCAAATCGTGACATCCCATATGGTCCCCCCAAGCCTGCTAGGAGCGATTTCTGACTGTAGAGCCAGGAGTAATCTGAGCTGCTGGGTGTGACCCCAAAAAATAAACAAACAAAAAGTACCTCTTCCTTTTGTTATACTACTACTAAATATTATATAAAATGTGATTCCAGGGATTATCAACTGCATAAAAGGCAAACATTTTAACTATATTGTCTCTCCAGCCTAATTTGTTGACTTTTTAAACATTACGAATTAGTATTTTTGTTTGTTTTGGTTTGGTTTTGAGCCATACCCAGTAATGCTCAGGGGTTACTCCTGGTTATCCGCTCAGAAATCACTCCTGGCTTGGGGAACCATATGGGACACTGGGAGATCGAACCGTGGTCCATCCTAGGCTAGCACTTGCAAGGCAGAGACACCTTACTACTCCGTGCCACTGCTACGGCTCCTATATTTTATTTTTTGCTGAGGATTTAGTTCTAGCAAAGGTTCGAAAAGTACTGGCTATTAATATCTGCTTAAAAGGAAACATTGAAGTTTTTGATCAATTGGACCAACTTTAAAAATTGAAAAATAGGGGCTGGAGAGATAGCATGGAGGTAAGGCATTTTGCCTTTCATGCAGAAGGACAGTGGTTCGAATCCTGGCATCCCATACGGTCCGCTGTGCCTGCAAGGGGCGATTTCTGAGCGTAGAGCCAGGAGTAACCCCTGAGTGTTGCCGGGTGTGACCCAAACACCAAAAAAAAAAAAAGAATAATCAGGGGCCAGAGAGATAGCATGATGTCTTGCATGCAGAAGGACGGTGGTTCGAATCCCAGCATCCCATATGGTCCCCCGAGCCTGCCAGGAGTGATTTCTGAGTATAGAGGCAGGAGTAACTCCTGAGCGCTGCCGGCTGTGACCCAAAAAACAAAAAAAGAAATTAAAAAATCAAGTTTATTTTCTTAAAATTTGTCCTGTTATAATCAAGTGGACTTAGAGAAGAATGCATTTAAGCTTTGTGTGAATTATGCAATATAGTCTGATTTTTCTTAGAAAACATGAATTATGTATCCATTCAGTTCATAATGTTTCTATGTTTAGCAGTTACAGAGAACAATTTGGAAACTGTGATTTTTGAGATTATCATTCTCAAAATATCATTATCAGTGTTTTAAAATAGCTCTTGTAATTTTACACACTTTTGTAATAAGTGCTGTTTTGTTATATAATTCTGACTTGGATTCTTTTCATTTGCATTTATTTATGTAATTCCAGGTGGAATACTGAGCATATGAGTCCTGAATGATAGTAATAAACTAATGATTAGAGATTTAAATATTAGATAAAAAAAATAGCCTTTAGGGGCCGGAGAGATAGCTTGGAGGTAAGGCGTTTTTGCCTTGCATGCAGAAGGACGGTGGTTCGAATCCCAGCATCCCATATGGTCCCCCGAGCCTGCCAGGAGCGATTTCTGAGCATAGAGCCAAGAGTAACCCCTGAGCGCTGCCAGGGGTGACCCAAAAACAAAAAACAAATCAAAACAAAAAATAGCCTTTAGAGGCTGGAGCGATAGCACAGTGGTAGGGCGTATGCCTTGCACACAGTTGACCAGATGGACCTCGGTGATCCCCAGAGTCCTATAAGGTCCATCATAGCCAGGAGTAACCCCTGAGCAACACCGGGTGTGACCCAAAAACAAAAACAAAAAAAATAGCCTTTAAAGGTAAAAAAAAAAAAAAAAAAAAAGCCTTTAAAGCCTTTATTTTTTTTTCTGGGTCACATCCTGTGACCCTCAGGAATTACTCCTGGCTCTAAGCTCAGAAATTGCTTCTAGCAAGCTCGGGGGACCATATGGGATGCCAGGATTCAAACCATCATCCCTCTTGTGTTGGCTGCATGCAAAGCAAATGCCCTATTACTGTGCTATCTCTCCAGCCCAGGTGATAGCATTTAAAAATGATTATGAGGGCCCGAAGAGATAGCACAGTGGCATTTGTCTTGCAAGCAGCCCATCCAGGACCTAAGGTGGTTAGTTCGAATCCCGGTGTCCCATATGGTCCCCCGTGCCCGCCAGGAGCTATTTCTGAGCAGACAGCCAGGAGTAACCCCTGAGCACCGCTGGGTGTGGCCCCAAAACCAAAAAAAAAAAAAACCGATTATGAACTATTCATTGGCTATGCAGTTACTGTTAGAGACAATGCCAAATATAAAACTACATATATTTTAATCCTAGTAATTTTACAATAATAAAAAATTGAATTTTAACATTATGCATCCTAAGCCTGACTAACCTGACCTTAATAATCTACTTTAATAATCTTAATAATCTAGATTATTATTTTATTCTCTAATACTCCACTGCTTTTCTACAGTTAAGGAACTGAGCATTAAAGAATTGGATAGGAGACTCCATCATTCACCACTAAGAAACATGTATTCATCGATTTCTAAAAAAAGAAAAGAAAAAGAATTATTGGTGGGGCCGGGTGGTGGCACTAAAGGTAAGGTGTGCCTGCCTTGCCTGCGCTAGCCTTGGACGGTCCGCGGTTCGATCCCCCGGTGTCCCATATGGTCCCCCAAGCCAGGAGCAACTTCTGAGCACATAGCCAGGAGTAACCCCTGAGCGTTACCGGGTGTGGCCCCCCCCCAAAAAAAAAAAAAAAAAAAGAATTATTGGTATAGACACTGTATATGACATTTAACCAACAGACAAGTAGTGCTAACAAATATGTTTAATTAAACCAGAGTCACTCCATATTTCTTCCAGTATTCATCTAAAAAGTTGGGATTTAAAACTAATTCCAGGGGCCGGAGCAGTGGCACAGCGGTAGGGTGTTTGCCTTGCAACTGGCTGACCTAGGATGGACCAAGGTTCGATCCTCTGGCATCCCATATGGTGCCCCAAGCCAGGAGAGATTTCTGAGTGCATAGCCAGGTGTGTCACCCTGAGTGTCACCTGGTGTGGCCAAAAGAAAACAAACAAAAAAAAAAAACCCAATTCCTGATGGCAATTTTTGTTGGTGGTGGTTTATGGGCCACACCCTTGACACTCAGGGATTACTCTTGACACTCAGGGATTACTCTTGGCTATGCAGCATTCAGACATCTCTCCTGGCTTGGCTTGGGGGACCATATGGGATGCTGGGGGATCGAACCGAGGTCCAGCCTAGGCTAGGGCGCACAAGGCAGATAGATGCTTTAACGCTACCGCCACCATTCCGGCCCCAATAGAATGCTGCCTAGGCCGGCCCAGATGGCAATTTTGAGAAAGCAATCTATAGAATTTAAGGGAAGAAGTTTACATTTAGTGACTAAAGTCAGAAAGAAGCAATTGGGAGATACAGTCATACTAGCTCATGATTTGAAAGTGGGAGAAGGGGTTGATCCAAGCATTATGTGGTCAAAAAACCAGGGAAACTACCTGGGAGTAGCCTCGAAGCATCAACTGCTGTAGACAAAGCCACTCCCTCAAAAAAAAAAAAATAAATCAATGGGGCTATTTATGAATCTTTCTTAGCCTATTGGAAGGAAAAGACAAACTAGTTTTAGTTTATCTCACTTCTATGTGTCAAGTTTCTTAACTTCTCTGAAGTCTTAATTCCCTTGAATCCGATTTAAAAGCAAATTAAAAAGAGATAAGGAAGAAAAAAGGCAGCAAAAGAAAATAAAATAAAAGTAACCAACCAGGGCGCATGCTGGTGCTTCAGGCACAGCTGGAGTTACCCTTCCTTACCCCTGAGCACTTTGAGGCAGGACTCCCCCCAAATGGTGAAAAGTGGCACCTAGAAAAAAATATGAGACAGAAATAAATGCAAACGAAGTTCTTAGACAGGTCTACTCTGCATTTCTGCTCATGCGCAGGAAAATGAAGGAATTGTAGGTCCAAAATAATAAGTTTACCGACACCCACATATGCCGAATGAAATTGCTGGGATATCCTTGGTTTTGAACAACAAATTCAATTAAATGATTGCAAATTCTAATGGACAACCAAAGCCATACCCCAATCTTTACATAAACTCTATTTTTTTGTTTTGTTTTGGTTTTGGGGCCACACCAGGCGAGCTCAGGGATTTGCACTCAGAAATCGCTCTTGGCAGGCTAGGGGGGTGGAACCATGTGGGATGCTGGGGGATCGAAACCGGGTCGGTACCAGGTCGGTCGGCAGCCTGCAAGGCAACCGCCCTACCGCTGTGCTTTACTGCTCTGGGTCCCATAAATTCAATTCTTCTTTTTTTGGGGGGGGGGGGGAACACCGGGATTCGAACCAACCACCTTTGGTCCTGGATCGGCTGCTTGCAAGGCAAACGCCGCTGTGCTATCTTTCCGGGCCCCATAAATTCAATTCTTAACCGTAGTAGGCAGATGCCACTTATTCCTGACACGTGAGATGCATCTGTTAAATTCTCGGAGACACCGGTGATCGATCGATCATTGGTGGCCTGGAAAGTACCCAGTGTACCCTCTTTCCCCAACCAAGTGAAAAGTAGGGGGTAGAAGCCATCACATTATTTTAATTTTGGGGTTTTTTTTTGGGGGGGTGGTAGTCACACCCGGCAGCGCTCAGGGGTTCCTCCTGGCTCTACGCTCAGAAATCGCTCCAGGCAGGCTCGGGGGGACCCTTAGGGGATGCCGGGATTCGAACTACCGTCCTTCAGCATGCAAGGCAAACACCCTACACCTCCATGCTATCTCTCAGGCCCCAAGCCAACACATGATTAAAAGACAGCGTGATGTTTTTTATTCTAGAGGGGTAAAAAAGTCGTAGTGCGGTGGCACAAAATGACAAACTGACCATTAAAAAAACAAAACCCCGGGCTCGTGGGCAACGGTTTGGCCGGCCTGGAAGTGGTATCCCGACTCCCAAGGAGACAGTCCGGCCGAGTCAGAGGGCCTGGATGCGTAACCCAAGTCTAATGACTTTGGAAACTCGGCCGAGGGGCCTTGGAAGTCACAAGCAGCAGCTTTTGGTTTTGGTGTTTGCCCAGGCAGGCTTGAGGGGCGGGGGAGCCAAAAGGGACGCCGGGAGTCGAACCAGGTCTGTGCAGGGTTTGGCCGCGTGCAAGGCCAACGTCTCCCGCCGCGCCGTCGCTCCGGGCCCCGAGCAACAGCTTTGATGGGGATCCCTTCCAACGGCCCGGCGCGAGGAGGCTCGTGCCGTGCAGTTCCCGCGCCGCTCTGCACGCGACCAGACGCAACGGCTCGCGCCGCGGGCCTAAGGAGAGGACGCGGAGAGCGCGAAGGCAGGCTGAGCCGGTGTGAGCGAGGGAGGAGCAGCGAGCTGGGCGGAGGACTCCGAGGCGAGGCCGCCTACGCCGCAGC
This sequence comes from Suncus etruscus, assembly GCF_024139225.1. Taxonomy (NCBI): domain Eukaryota; kingdom Metazoa; phylum Chordata; class Mammalia; order Eulipotyphla; family Soricidae; genus Suncus; species Suncus etruscus. The sequence continues at coordinate 69,955,009 of NC_064850.1, forward strand.
GCGACTAAGCGGCCCCGACGGCGATCGGGCGGACCCCGCCCCGTCCCGTCCCGCCCGGGCGGAGTGGAGAGCGGGAGACGAGAGCCCCAACCCGGTAACTCCTCCGAGGCTCGGGCCGGCGCGGTGGGGCGCCCTGGGGAGACCCGGGTGGGGCTGCGGCTACGGCTACGGCTACGACCACCGACCTGGCCAAGGTCTCGCCTTCCGTCCCCCAGCGGATCCAGCCCCGCGCGCCGCCGCCTAAATGCCGTTGGCTGCTTCCCGCTCCACCAGGCGCGCGCTCCCGCCAGCCCCACCGGCCCCGCCCTGCGCTTTCCCCGGCCCCGCTCCTTCCGCCCCGCCCCGCCCCGCCTCATCGCGCGTGCCCGAGACCGCGCTCAGTTCTCGCGAGACTTCCCGTCCCCTCTTCCCCCGCCGTTAGTGAGTGCGCGGACGAGAGAGGAGGAGGGCGCTCCAGGCGAAAGCACTGCGGACGCCATTACCCTCTGTTTTCTCTACCGCACCGATTCGGACGTGGGGCTCGCGTCTCGCTCGTTCGCTGCTTGGCGGCCTCCAGGTACTCGAGGGGGTGACCGGGAGTGGAAAGATTCTGGATCTCCGTGAAGAGCGGCCTTGGCTTCGCTGTTTCTTTTTCGCGAGGCCCAGTTCTTTTTTCCCCTCGGGCCCGAAAGCCTTGCAGGGAGGCCCCGCGGGAGGCGGGCTGCGGCGCTTTGACGGACGGGTCCGCGGGCCAATGGCCGGGCCGTCGCGCCACCGTTCGCCGCTCGGGCCGCCAATCGCGCTCTCGGGCTGGAGGGGGAGGGGGCCCGCGGTCGCTGTGGGGGGGGGAGCTGTCGCCGGCCGAAGCGGCGCAGTTAGAGAGACGCGGCCGCGCGCGAACGGTAGGGGAAGGCGCGGTGGTTGATGCCGCCGCTGAAGGGTCGGGCCGGGCCCTCCCCCACGCCGCCATTTCCCCCGTGCCGCCGCCGCAGTACGCCTGGGCGCCCGGCGACCCCGGAGGACGGCCTCGGCCTCGCCCTCGGCTCAGCCCGACCGGGGACGCGCACTCGGGAGGTGGGGCCGCCGAGCTCGCCGTGCGGGCTGCGAGCGACCCGCGGGCGCCTGTGCGCGGGCCGGGCCTCGGCGGCTTTGTCTGGGCGGTGGGGGAGGGGCGGGCTGCGGGGCCGCGTGGTGGGGGGAGGGGCGGCCCGGCTCGGGCTCCGGCTCCGCCTCGCAGCGCGCAGGCGCCATTACGCGGGCCGCCATTTCCTGCCGGTGCCGGGCTACGGGCTGGGCTGGGCTGGCGGAGCAGCGTCTGGGGTTTGTTGCAGGGACGGGACGGGACGCGCCTTGCTGCTTTTTTTTTTTTTTCAGGTGGGCCGGGACGATCGGTGTCTAGGCTCTTCCTCTCCCGATCTTGCTTGCCCCGTTGCCTTGGTTTCTGGAGCCCGGTGACCGTGTTAGTCTCCGCGGGCAGGCCTGGGAGAGGCGGGGAAAGGGGGTTTTATGCCGTCCTGGAGTTCAGAGGTTTGGAGTGCTATCGCTCTTTCAGATTCAAGGGATGGTCCCCGTGTCTCCTGCAGCAGCAGAAGGCCTGCTAGGCAGAATTGCTCTAGGTGCTTCGCTTTGAGATGGTGCCCGGGCCCTTCCGGTGCTACCCGTAGTCGTTAGGAGGAAGAGTTCTTCTGGCAGTCGAGTTTTACTAGAACCGGGTTTTTTGGGAAGTCTTGTCCAGTTTGAATTTCAGAGAGTAAAGTTCAAGTTTTGTCTTAAAAGGTCTGTGGTTCTGCTTCCATAGAATCGAGGTGGGTAAGACTTAAAAAGTTAGGATAAAAGGAACTCACTGTTGCACTCAAGCTAGTGGGTAGTTTTTCTCCAGGGGTAAAAAAAATAGCTCAGGATTTCCTCTTGTTTGTTTTTTTCTTTTTAAAGGAAAATTCCTCCCCAAACGGGTTACCGCGGCAGTAGGGTACCATTTGGTCCTGCTCAGGTCTATCTACAAGGAAATATATAACACTTATATTTTCGATTACGACAATGGAATAATCTCTGATTATTCTCTTAACAGATTTGGTGTGTCCATTTAATACAAGAAAATGGAAACTGAACAGCCTGAGGAAACCTTCCCCAACACCGAAACCAATGGTGAATTTGGTGAGAAGATTTAAACTTTAAATGTTCCGGCATGTTCCTGTTACCGAATGCTGTCTTATTTGAACTACTTTTATATTGTTATCTTGTGTTGGAAAGAAATACTCTTGGGTTCCTAATTCTGAGTTGAGTGTACCCATAGTCTTATTAATAAAGTAACGAGGTTTAACAAATCTCTTAAAAGGGTATGGCTTCAATAAGATCTATGGCTTCAAACTGAAACCTTTTATTGAGGTGTCTATCCTTGTTAATCTAGGTAAACGCCCTGCCGAAGATATGGAAGAGGAACAAGCTTTTAAGAGATCTAGAAACACTGATGAGATGGTTGAATTACGCATTCTGCTTCAGAGTAAGGTATACATTTTCTTCTTGACATTTTGAATGTAAGCTATAATATTCATTCTAGAAAGCCTTTTGCACCTTAAAAATATAGGAGCTTGAAAGTGGGGTTACTGGCTCTTTGTTTTTTTGGGGCCACACCCGTTTGATGCTCAGGGGTTACTCCTGGCTAAGCGCTCAGAAATCGCCCCTGGCTTGGGGGGACCATATGGGAGGCCTGGGAATCAAACAGCGGTCCTTCCTTGGCTAGCCTTTTCAAGGCAGACACCTTACCTCTAGTGCCACCTCTCCGGCCCCATTGAATCTTGACTGTGCTGATTTCATTAGAAGAGTCAGTGTTCAGCGACTTGATCAGTAATATACAATATGAATGAATGTGCCTGCAGGTTATTAATTTGTTCTACAAAGAGTACCGTGAAATTAATGAGGGATTAGAGTTTATACTCTGGTAATAAGTAATGATGGCTTTATCTTTGTTTAGTCACCAGATCACATTGACTCTTAACTTCCCAAAGTATACTTTATAATTAAAAACCTTTTTGGCATATTATATTAGGGACAGTGATGAGTTTCTACTTTTTTTTCCAGAATGCTGGAGCAGTGATTGGGAAAGGAGGCAAGAATATTAAGGCTCTCCGAACAGACGTAAGTATTAGAGAGTTTGAACTACAAAAGCAGCTTCTGTTTGTGTTTGTAGAAACGTAAATAATAAAAGATTTGCATCCTAGGAATCATTTAATAATCTAGCATTACTGCATTTTGTAGCAGTTTCAGGGTTTGTCATTCCCTGTTTAACAGATCCCAGATTGAGTTGGGGGTTATATCAAACCTCTTAACTTATTTTTTTTAGTGACTTTACCCTACCTAGTTAGCCACACCAAACAAGGTAAAATTAGAAATGGCAATGAAATGTAAAGATCCTTTATTGAACTATTTCCTATTTGTGTGGTCAGTTGCAGTATAGGAAGCCCGTTCCTCTTGGTTGATTAAAACAAGGGGGTTTTTTGCCTTGTTCTTATATTAACCATCTGTTTAACAGCTTGCTTGTGGAGCACCAGGGAATTCAGTGTTGAGGTGGTGAAATTGTAGTTATGAATTGAGAAGTAGGCACTTTTAAAGTGGGAAGCCTGTCACTGGCTATTGCTGGAGTCTTGATATGTCATAGTGGGTTGGTTTATAGACAGATTTTAATATTGATATCACCAGAAGTTATATTTTCTGGACTTCTAGGGTGTTTTTATTTTTTTCAGTGTATACTTGTTAATGTTTTCTTGCTAAATTGAGGCAAATGGTGACTTTGTGTTGAATACTTATTTGACAGTATTTCGTTTCTCCTCTTGGTCACAGATCTTTGCTCTTCTTTTAACTGAACTGAACTTGAAAGTTTTAAGTTTACAAACTTGCTTGTTAGTGCCTCCAAATGCATTTTAAACCTCCAGAAAAGCAAACTTGTCAAGAATTAGGGGTTTTGGTTGTGTGGGGATTTTTGTTTTGTCCTTTTATAATTCTCTTTCCTAAATCCAGATTCTTGGTATGAGTTAATCTGGGTTTGACTTCCCCGTTTCCTTGAGACTATCAGTAAACTGAGTCATGACAGGTTTTATGTCTACCCTCATGAGCCAGCCTGCTACTGAAACATCGTTTATTTTTTGTTTTTGTTTTTTTGTTTTGTTTTGTTTTGTTTTTTTTCTTAAAAAGTACCATCATTTAAGGTCCTTATGCTAAGCCACGTTCAGATATAACAAAAGAAGTCCATTATTGTGTTAGTCTTCAGAACAACTTAAGCTTGTTTCATTAATTGAGAGTATGAGTATAGTTTGTATTAAATTAAAATTTATTGCTTTTCCCCCTTTTCCCTCTCCTTGTTTTTTTGGCCATATATCTCCGTTGCCCATGTACTGGATCGACTTACCCCTGCGTTGCCCACCATGACGTTGGCCCATCCGCCCCTGAACGCCCATGTGAAAACCCTGGTTGGCTATGCCCAAAAATGTGCTCGTTGCCAAACGGGTACCATACTTGACAACTTCTGATTGAATGCCCATGCCCAATGCCAACATCCACGAACGCCAATGACCAATGCAGTACAATGCCAGTGTTTCAGTCCCAGACAGCAGTGGCCCCGAGCGGTATGTCCCAACAGTTTATGCCTCACTGCCTGATTAGAAAGAGAGAAATGTATTTTATTACCTGCCTTTTATATAATTAAATAGTATCCCCTTTAGACGGTGTATTGTTTTTCAAGTTTCTGTCTTATTTTCCCCATTAAGTCTTTTTGTCACTGAACTTTTACCGTGAGTTGCCCACCCAAACGATCCACTAATTTTATTTCGATGGAAGGAGCACAGCTTCAAGTGTTGCATATTTGCTGCATTGTAAATCAAATTGTTACCAAAATAGTCTCTCGCTCTGTCTTTGTGGCCCACCTTGCTTCCCAACATTGCCTGTTCATAATTTTTTCTGATGAAATGCTAACTCTGGTTCACTTTCCTTCACTTCTCATTTGTGTTGTCTTTGTTTTGTCTTGCATTTGTATTTGTTTTCTTGCAGAGCCCATTAGTGATCTACTTTCTAACTGGTATCCATAACCTTACTCCAAATATAATGTTTATCACTTTACATATTCCCCCACTTTGCCTAAGAGAAGGTGTGCCAGTTTTTACCAATGTAACGGCGAGGGTATCCTTTAATTAACAGTGGTGGCGGGGAACCATAAATATTAAACTGCTTCAGTTCTGATTAATTTATTGCCCACTTAATCTGAGCCCTTCCAAAAAGCCCATTCTCTCTGTCTCTCTGCAAGTCTCCTAATATTGTTATCATGTCTGTACTGGGCATAAAACAAAATGCATGTGAAAAATCTATAAATAAGCTACTTTAAGTGGGGACTATTTAATGTATGTTACTTCTGTAAAAGTTTATATGACTACCAGTGACAGACACAAAACTCATTTTTCTTTTCCACCTTTTTGTACTATGTGATATTTGTGGTGTTTGACAGCATATTGAGTATCAGTGCTGATATTGAAACAATCGGAGAAATTCTGAAGAAAATCATCCCTACCTTGGAAGAGGTAGGCTCTTTACCCTTTCTTTGTTTATATTTTTCTTATTTTTCCTTTTTTCCCAGCTTTGGGGTTTTAAAGGTAATTTATTGGGGGTTTCCTTTCGGTGGAGGTGATTGGGTTTAAAGTTTTAGCAACATGCCACTTTGTTTTTTAAAAAAAATGCAACCTTAAAAACTGCCTTGTCTATTGGGCATTTTATGGGGTGGGGCTGTGTTTTATAAGACTTGTGTTGTGTACTAGGTACATTGAGAAAAGCATTGTACATACATTCTTAGTGTAGACAAGCAGTTTTTTTTAACAATACATTGTCGTAGCTTTACCAATATATGCGACAATAGCCTGATCACACTAGACACTTAACCTATTACTCTTATTTTTCTACTTTCAGGGCCTGCAGTTGCCATCACCCACTGCAACCAGCCAGCTCCCGCTCGAATCTGATGCTGTGGAATGCTTAAATGTATGTCATAGTGCCATTGAACCCCACTGAAGTATGGAGCCTGGCCCATAGGATCAATTTTATTTTTAACATAGTGTGCTTTTCCCGTCTCTATTAGAAAAAGGCTTAAAAACATGATAAAAGAACGGTCTTACAACTCACTGTTGACCCTGCTCCATGCTGCAGTGGGAATTAATTACATTTGCAAAGTGCTTTGCAGTCATTTTTATTGTGTTATTAGAATGTTAATAATTTTGTGGTAACAGCGACATGCTAAATGGCTGCAGTGTGGGTATGGTGTTGCAGGACCTGAAAATAATAGTTTTTTAAGGTGCAGAATGTCCTTTTTTTTGGGCCTGGCTATTGAGGATAATAAGCACATAACTGGTAAAGTTATTGAAATAAAAATTCAGGTTGCTCACTGCAACAGTATATTGTATGCTTATAGCAGATAAGTGTGAATTGTTTGAGGTTTTTGGTTTGGGACTAAACTTTGTTAACTCTCCTTCTGCAGTACCAGCACTATAAAGGAAGCGACTTTGACTGCGAGTTGAGACTGTTGATTCATCAGAGTCTGGCAGGAGGAATTATTGGGGTGAAGGGTGCCAAAATCAAAGAACTGCGAGAGGTAAAAAAAATTATTCTGAAAGTTGTGACAGGCTTCCTTGCCTTTCCAATGATTTTGCTTGTGAAAAGATTTTACTAAGTCTGAATTTAATGTATTAGTGCATGTTTTTAAATGCTTTTTATTTGCAAATATTGCAGAACACTCAGACAACAATCAAGCTTTTCCAGGAATGTTGTCCTCATTCCACTGACAGAGTTGTTCTTATTGGAGGAAAACCAGATAGGGTTGTAGAATGCATAAAGATCATCCTTGATCTTATATCAGAGGTAAGGTTTAGAAAATATTTGTCATGAAATAGATAATTTACTGAGAGTTCAGAATAATTAGACCATGGACTTTATGTAGCAGTCTCATCTAAATTAGGCAAAATGGGCGGGGCCATTGGCAAGGTATTTTGCTTACGTCCTTCAAATGAAATTAATATTTTATCCTATTGGATTGCAGGTTTCTGACAAATTTGCTCCCATTAGACAGAATTGTCGTTGCTTCGTAGACCCATCATCTTATAGGGAAATTTTTCAGTCCCTTTAAAGCAGGGGTCTCAAACTCAATTTACCTGGGGGCCACAGGAGGCAAAGTCGGGGGTGGGGTGAGCATTGAGTACAAAGTCAGTAGTAAGCCTTGAGCATTGGGGGCTGTGACCCAAACAACTAAAACAAAACAAAAAAAGATTCCTCTAGGGCAGGGCCGCAAACAGCCCGCGAGTTTGAGACCCCTGCTTTAAAGGAATCAATCTTTTTGTTGAGTGTAGTAAGACATTTAAGCATCACAAAATGACTGGTTTTCTTTTAATCCAGTGTTGACTATTTTGTCTTTTTTCATGTCCAGTATCTTAAAAAGGACTAAAAACTTCCTTAAATTTGTAATGTTGCTTTTTTTATTACAGTCTCCCATCAAAGGACGTGCACAGCCTTACGATCCCAATTTTTATGATGAAACCTATGATTATGGTGGCTTCACTATGATGTTTGATGACCGTCGTGGACGTCCTGTGGGATTTCCCATGCGGGGAAGAGGTGGTTTTGACAGAATGCCTCCTGGTCGGGGTGGCCGTCCTATGCCTCCATCTCGGAGAGATTATGATGACATGAGCCCTCGGCGTGGGCCACCACCTCCACCACCTGGACGAGGTGGCAGAGGTGGTAGCAGAGCTCGGAATCTTCCCCTTCCTCCACCACCACCACCTAGAGGAGGGTAAGTCTAAAATAGAGATTCTATTTAAGGGGTTGAATGTTTGGTATTTTATTTTGCATGTATGCTGTGAACAATATGAGTAAGATGTATACTATGCTTACAGAGATCTGATGGCCTATGACAGAAGAGGAAGACCCGGAGATCGTTATGATGGCATGGTAAGAACATAACATTGTGTATGTGTGCTCTGGAAAGGTGGTTGATATTCTTGAAGATGTTAATAGACTTTCCTTATTAAAGGATTTTTTTTTGCCTAAAAATTTAACAAATATTAACTGGTGTGTGTGCACAGGTTCATTTTAATAGATTCATCTTTCACACAGGTTGGTTTCAGTGCTGATGAAACTTGGGACTCTGCGATTGATACATGGAGCCCATCGGAATGGCAGATGGCATATGAACCACAGGTTGAGTATCATTTAAGTTATTTCACTAATTAGGCATGTCAGTTTAATATTCATGTAATGTTTTTATTGTACTTCCATGCCTTTTCCTAAATAATGTCTTTGGAATTTACCAAAAAATAAACTAGGTTGAGACATGGGAGTACTTTGTCAAAAACTGATTTTAAGAATGCAAAAGTACTCAGTTAATGAGAAAAGTAATTTCTCTTTTTGTTTGTTTTTAGGGTGGCTCCGGATATGGTAAGATTTCTTCTTTATAAGATCAAACTGTTATTTCAAGCTTTGTCAATGAACTTGGTGCTCACTATTTAAATCAGATTATTCCTATGCAGGGGGTCGTGGCTCGTACGGTGATCTTGGTGGACCTATTATTACTACACAAGTAACTATTCCCAAAGATGTAAGTATAAATAATTGTGAGAAAATTATTTGCTCATATTAAGTAAAATTATTTTTAAGATCTACTTTAGCAATGTATACAGACTTTAAGTATAAAGTTCTTCAGTTAGAATCTTACTAGGAAAAGAACTTGGGTTTAAAACTCGAGGAAATATTAAAGCATCAGTTTTTTCTAATTGTTGTTACTGTTTTTCAGTTGGCTGGTTCTATTATTGGCAAAGGTGGTCAGCGAATCAAGCAGATTCGTCATGAATCAGGAGCTTCAATCAAAATTGATGAACCTTTAGAAGGATCCGAAGACCGGATCATTACCATTACAGGAACACAGGACCAGATACAGAATGCACAGTATTTGCTGCAGAACAGGTCAGTTTACATTTAACTTTGTTAGTCTTACAGTAAACCTGTAAATAGCTTTTCTTTGGTTGATTTTCCTTAGAGAAACCATGGTGTCTCAAACTTTTAGGGAACTAACATTCTAATAGCTTTGCTTTAATTTTCTTCTGCTTTCTTACTTGAAAAAAAAGGACATTCAATACTAATCTTGCTGGAAGAAGCCTTAACCAAGCATACTCTGCATTTATTTCTCTGGTGAAAACTGCTGCCCAAATCACACTTGTTAAAAATTATACAGAGCCTGTAGAAAATATAGAAGATTCATTGGATGTTGGTCTAGTTCTGTGTGGAAGACTAGTGATTTTGTTGTTTTTAGATAACTAAATGACAACAAATCACAGTCTGCCGTATGGCACAGGCCATGCCTCTACAGGACAAATGATTAGTGCTGTAAACTGCAGCATTTCACACCTTACTGTCATTTCTTTATCTTGTCTATCGACTATTAACAAATGGTTTCATTTTCTTAATTCTGCTCTAATGTCTGACTGCTATTAATCATTCATTGTCCTTGGGTTTTACATGCTCTAATTTGTAGTTGCTAATGTAATTATAATTGACATGTTTTATTATTTTAATTTAGCATTTGAAATTGTCTTAATGTTGATTAAGATGTTACAAACAAAAATTCTAATTCGTCCTTTTTTTTCTTTTCTTTTATAGTGTGAAGCAGTATGCAGATGTTGAAGGATTCTAATGCAAGATATTTTTTCTTTTTTATAGTGTGAAGCAGTATTCTGGAAAGTTTTTCTAAGACTAGTGAAGAACTGAAGGAGTCCTGCATCTTTTTTTTTTTTTATCTGCTTCTGTTTAAAAAGCCAACATTCCTCTGCTTCATAGGTGTTCTGCATTTGAGGTGTAGTGAAATCTTTGCTGTTCACCAGATGTAATGTTTTAGTTCCTTACAAACGGTGGGGGGGTGGGAGGGTGTGCAAAAACTAACATTGAAATTTTGAAACAGCAGCAGAGTGAGTGGATTTTAATTTTTGTTCATTGTTGGTGGTTAAAGAAAAAGCCCCCCTGTAATTATTGTGAACACTTTGCTTTGTGGTCACTGTCACGTTTGGGGGGAGGGTGGGACAGGAAGGAGTAACAATAGTCCACATGTCCCTGGCATCTCTTCAGAGCAGTATGCAGAATGTGATGCTCTTTTGTAAGAAACGTTTTATGATTTTTAAAATAAATTTAGTGAACCTATTTTTGGTGGTCTTTTTTTTTTAAGTCATTTTTCAAATGGCTAAATTCCAAAACCTGCCCCCAAACTAAACACTTAAGTTTGATTTTCAGCTCTGTTGGATATAAAAATGCATCTCCTTGGATATAGACAAAATACCTTGGCAAATTGAATTCTGGTGATTGCTTGATTTGAATGTTCTTTGATTTTGGAGACACTTCACATGTACTCAGCTATGGGATTTCTATTTAATTTCTGTCAAGTACTTGCCCCTATTTGGCAACTGTTTTATATGTTAGTGATAATGGACAGAACCTAGGTGAGAAGCAATTCTACAAAGTATATATACCCAGAAGCCAAAAGGCAGCAAATTTATTACTCTATGGAAGTGACTGATGCTTAATAAATTCTGTTGTTTTGGTTTTTTTTTTTTAACTAGAGTCTCACATATAGGCTTAAACTGTCAGCTTGCTATAGTGTCTTTATTAAACTTTGTAAAATATATTGTTTTTCATTGTATGCAGATTGAAAGAAAAAAGATGTACCCTTTTTTGTTGTATGTTGGATTATGTAGGAAATGTTTGTGAAAAATTGGGGATGGGAAGATGGAAAAAGTTCCTGTGGATGTTTTGTGTGTAGTATCTTTGCCATTTGTATTGATAGTTAAAGTTCACTTCCAAATAAAAATCCCTTAATGCTAGATTTGATGTATGCCCAATTTGAACAAGAATTATTAACACCTGTAAAATTTGTTAAACTGTCCTCTTGTTAGATAATACAATTATCACAAATTTGTGTGTGTGAAGTGTTTTCTAGCACAAATGAAACCTGGTGGGGTTAGCAAATTTAAACTTTCAGTGGAGTCTTAATAGAATGAGTTGAATTGCCAGATTTGCTGGTCCCATTTCTCAAAATGCCTCTAAGGTATTCTGAAAATTTTTTGGGTTTCCGACTTAAGATTGTTCTGCTTTACATAAAGTTCAGCTTAACATTAGGAAATACATTGTACAGTAGGCAGCATTTAGTGGTTTTTCAATTAAGGCCTGTAAAGGCCATTTTGAGAGCTATTTAAGAAGTTAGGCTTCCATTTTATTGTTGAGGGATCTTCTAGGTAGATTGGGGAAAACCACACAACTTATTTTCTGATGCTATTTTACCAAAAGGGTAAAAATTAGGCATAACTTAAACGTTGACAGCCCTTAGCCAGAGAACTATTGTTTTGGGGGGGGTTGTGCTTGGGGTTAGGTGCTCCTTGCTCTGCACTCAGAAATTGCAGGCTCAGGAGACCATATGAACCACTGTTGGTTGCGTGCAAGGCAAATGCCCTATCACCTTGCAGAGACAAGTAACCTCTGAGCCCCTGGGTGTGACCTAAGAAAGATATATAAATTAAAAAAAAACTGAAGTTGGAGCTGAAGAGATAGCATGGAGGTGGAGTGTTTGCCTTGCATGCAAAAGGTTGATGGTTCAGATCCTGGCATCCCATATGGTCCCCCAAGCCTACCAGGAGTGATTTCTGATCATAGAGCCAGGAGTAACCCCTGAGCACTGCCGGGTGTGACCCAAATACCTGAAGTTTTATACACACATACTGCACAGAACTTCCCTGTGTGTTCCATATAGCATAAGAATACCTGTTTGGGCTGGAGAGTAAATACAGTAGACGATGAGAGCTTTCCTTGCATGTGACTGACCTTGGCAATCCATTTAATCCAATGAGTGATCCTGACCACCTGATGTGTTCAAAACGGTACCTGAGGCCAGAGAGCTATTACAGCTGTAGGGAATATCTACCTTGCATGTGGCTGACCCAGGAGGGACCCAGTTCGATTCCCAGCATGGTCCCCTAACCTGCCAGGGATGATTTCTGAGTGCAGAACCAGGAGTAACACTTGAGCACCAATAGGTGTGCCCCATATACCAGTCAATAAATAAAGTTTAAAATAAAAGGTGTCTGTTGATACTTACCTGGCAGGGGAGATACCATGATCACGAAGGTGGTTTCCCCAGGGCAAGGCTCACCCATTACACTCCGGGTGTGCTGACCCCTGCGATTTCCCCAAATGTGGGAAACTTGACTGCATGATTTGTGGTAGTAGGGGACTGTGTTGCACTCTCCCCTGGGGGTGTGGGGGAAAGGTGTCTGTTGAAGAACGCTAACAGCTTGCCATGTGTTACCATGGTGAAGGTGATTCTGTGACTCCAGTCAGGCTGAATGAGTGGGGCTCCATATACTTGCTATAAATCAGCCCCTTGGTAAGATGTTTGCTTTGCACGTGACCAGCACAAGACAGAAGGCATTTCGAATCCCGGCATCTCATATGGTCCTCCAAGCTGCCAGGGGCAATTTCTGAGCACAAAGCCAGGAGTAACTCCTAAGCACCACCTGGTGCAAAAACCAAACCAAAAAAAAAAAAAGATTAGCCCCATGCTAGGGAAATAACGGCCCAATCTCAGACTGCTACTAAACAAGGTTTCAGAACAGCCAACAGCAATTTGCATATTAGCCTAATATTGGACAAGCATGATGCAACCTGGAATACCACTAGGGAAACTGATCAACTGGAAATAAAGATTGGAGATGTGTACTGCCCCAACAATGCTTTCTCTTGGGGGGTGGGGCCCCACACCCAGCAGTACTCTGGTTACTCCTGGATCTGCTCAGAAATCGCTCCTGGCAGACTCGGGCCATGTAGAATGCCAAGGATCGAAACCCGGATCATGCTATGCAAAGCAAACACCCTACCTGCTGTGCTATGGCACCAGCCCCTCGTTGATTTTTCGCTTACTCCAAAGTATGGAACGCGGCCTTATTCCATTTAGAGCAGGCTGCTAGTGTGTGTTTAATCCCTGACACTACTAGTAGTAGTCTCTTGAGTGCAAAACAAAGAATATATATACCCTATACACACCCATGAATGGCCCAAAGAACAAAAAACAAGGAGTTTACCACAGTAAAAAGAGTTGGGATTGGTGTTTTTTGAACTAAGTGCCAGGGCATAAGCTTACACTAAGATTAAATAATCAGTGAAGTAGCTCAAAGTACTTGCCTTGCATGTGTGACGTGCTGGGTTCAATCTCTGATAACCTCACATACACAAAAATATTAACATGGAATGTTGTTCAGGATGGTTAACCAATCTGGACAACTACAAGGTGATTTTAGTACAAAACGATCAGAACAATGCCCTTAAATCCAAACCTTAACTGGAAGGAGTACCTAATGTGTGTTGAAAAGAACTTAGTCTACCAAGGAAAAAGCCAGAAAGTTTTGGGAATGTGAGAGTTATATAACTTGGGCGTTATGAAAATTCCAGATCCGAGCCCTTGAAGCTCAACCCAAACATCTTGTGTTTGTATTAGTATTTAAAACATCATATACACAGTGGAGTGGAGTGGGACTTTGTGCCTTCGATCAAGGGAGCAGTGCTGGTTTTACCAAATGTACTATCCAAGTCAATATTTATAAGTTTGGTGTGTTTATTTAGCTTCTTCCCAGATTAACTCTACTGAGGTCAGAGTGGAGATCTTTCAAGATGACCAGCTGGGGTGCACAGACAGAATCCTCCATACTAAAGTACAAAGTACAATCTAGAAACAGCTACTTCTTCAATACATCTCCATACTTCAGCATTTATATCCTGGGCCTGTACCTGAAGTAGGTAAAGGATAAGGGTATTTAGCTCCATCAAATATCAATTTATATTGATTCTTATCAAGGATTCAGTGCATTACAAGTATGCCCCAGAGCAAGCACTGCATTTTTGCATTGACAACATTCAAGGAGTGATTCTTTAGCTTTCTATCAGATGAATGGAAGAAACTGACTGGTCTTTTTCTTTCTTTCTTTCTTCCTTTCTTTCTTTCTTTCTTTCTTCCTCCTTCCTTCCTTCTTTCTTTCTCTTTCTTCTTTCTTTCTTTCTTTTCTTTCTTTTTTCTTTCTTTTCTTTCTTTCTCTCTCTCTCTTTCTTTCTTTCTTTCTTTCTTTCTTTCTTTCTTTCTTTCTTTCTTTCTTTCTTTCTTTCTTTCTTTCTTTCCTTTCTTTCTTTCTTTCCTTTTCTTCCTGCCACACCTGGCAGTGTGCTCAGGGCTTACTCCTGGCTCTGAACTCAGGAATTACTCCTGGTGGTCTTGAGGGACCCATATGAGATGCCAGGGATCAAACCGAGTCAGCCAGCATGCAAGGCAAATGCCCTAACCACTGTACAATTTATCTGACCCAGCTTGGTTCATTTTCAATTATGCTATTTGTTAAACTAGAATTTTCTGTTAAACTCATTCAGTCCCTCAATCTTGGGCTGGTGAAAGTAGGTCACAAAAGGTGTATATGGGCCCGGAGAGATAGCACAGTGGTGTTTGCCTTGCAAGCAGCCAATCCAGGACCAAAAGGTGGTTGGTTCGAATCCCGGTGTCCCATATGGTACCCTGTGCCTGCCAGGAGCTATTTCTGAGCACACAGCCAGGAGTAACCCCTGAGTACCACTGGGTGTGACCCAAAAACCAAAAAAAAAAAAAAATTTAGATCCTAAATTCAATCCCAAGTACCATCAAAATAAAAAATTAATTCCCTTAATTATTTGTTCATTTGACCTCTTCATACTCTGTAACGTTTTTGAATTACTTAGGTTGCTGGAAAAAAATCTCACCTATTTTTATCCATTGTCAGTATTTTATGTTGTATATGTATGAGGGACATTTAAATCCTAAATATAGCTGGAAAGGTAGTACAGCAGTGAAGGAACTTGTTTTGCATGCTTCTAATCTAGCTTTTATCCCTGGTGCTTCATAGAGTCTCCGAAGCATCCCTGAGCACGAAGTCAGTAGGCCATGTGCACTGCTGGATGTGGCAAATATATAAATATATATATATATTTAAATGCTATATTTAAATATTAAAATATAAAATAATATTTAAATTTGGGGGGGGTCACAGTCAGCAACACTCAGGAGTTACTCCTGGCTATGCTCAGAAATTGCTCCTGGCAGGCTCAGAGGACCATATGGGATGCCGGAATTCGAATCACCGTCCTTCTGCATGCAAGGCAAATGCCTTAACCTCCATGCTATCTCTCCGTTTAAATATTATAAATATATAATAAAATCCTAAAACATATACAGAGGACTAGAGAGAGTATGGGAGAGGAAAGAAAGAAGCAATATTTTCTCTTTCCTCTGACCCAGAAACTGCTTTAAGCACAATTTCTTTATATAGTTTCTCCATAGATTTCCCAAGTCAGTGCTAATACTACCTATGTTTCCTTATTTATTTTATTTTGGTTTTTGGTTTTTGGGCCACACCCAGGTTGCTCCTGACTATGCACTCAGAAATTGCTCCTGGCTTGAGGGACCATATGAGACTCCAGGGATTGAACCCAGGTCTGTCCTGGGTCAGTTGCGTGCAAAGCAAACGCCTACTGCTGTGCTATCGCTCTGGCCCCAACAAGCTGTATTTCTACCAGGCTTCACCATCATGTAGTACTACTTACCTGAGGTCATCTGAATTTTCTCTCTTGTCCCAGTCAATGCCTTCTATTGCACATCATAGATAAAAAATCAGCACTTAATTCCTGCTTCCAGTTTATATTCAAAGTAAAATTTTCCTGTATATGTTTATTTCTGTACTTTTTTTTTTAGGTTTTTAGTTTTTGGGTCACACCCAGCAGCGCTCAGGGATTACTCCTGGCTCTATGCTCAGAAATCGCCCCTGGCAGGCATAGGAGACCATATGGGATACCAGGATTCGAACCACCATCCTTCTGCCTTACCTCCATACTATCTCTCCGGCCCCTATTTCTGTACTTTTAATTTTTTTTTAATTGGGGGAATAGGGATTGTCCCATACCTATCAGTGCTCAGGAATGTTCCTGGTTCTGTGCTGGGGAGTTATTCTCTGAGGTCCTCAGGGGACCATGCAGTGCCAGAGCCTAAACTTGAGTTGACTGCTTTCATATTATTCTTTATTTAAATTTTTAAAAATTGTTTTGGTTTGGAGACCACACCTTGTGCTGATCAGAGCTTAATCCTGGCTGTGCACTCAGGATTCACTCCTGGTGGTGCTCAGAGATGCTGGAAATTTTGAACTAGGTCAGCTGTTTGCAAGGCAAGCATTCTACCCACTGTACTATTTCTCTGGCCCAGCATTCATACATACTGTTTTAAAAGTAGGTTTAATTTTTCTTTGTTTTCCTTTGCTTTTTATTTTGTTGTATATTCCCCTACTCCCCTCTTTTCATTTTTATTTTTCTCTCTCTTTCTGTACTATAATCAACACTGTATGAACTGAGTGATAATATTGCTCACTGGTAAAGCTAAAAATCTACAAGAGAAGCACACTTGTGTGATTCTCTTTAGATTCTAGAAGATAGAGCTGGGGAGGGGCCAGAGCAGTGGCACAGGGCTTAAGGTCTTGCGTGCACAAGCCAGGAGCAATTTCTTTCTTTTTTTTTTCTTTTTTTGGTTTTTGGGTCACACCCGGCCACACTCAGGGGTTACTCCTGGCTCTATGCTCAGAAGTCACTCCTGGCAGGCTCAGGGGACCATAAGGGATGCCAGAATTTGAACCACTGGCCTTCTGCATGCAAGGCAAACGCTTTACCTCCATGCTATCTCTCCGGCCCCACCAGGAGCAATTTCTGGCAATTTCTGAGCGCATAGCCAGGAGTAACCCCTGAGTGTCACCGGGTATAGCCCAGAAACCAAAAATAAATAAATAAATAAATAAATAAATAAATAAATAAATAAATAAATAAATAAAGAGCTGGGAAATAGCCCAAAGGAGTGGAGCATGTGGAAGTCCTGGGTTCAGTTCTCAATCCTACATGTTCCTCTCAGCACTGCTTAGTAGCTTTTTTCTTTCTGATTTTAATTTTACACCACAAATAATACTATTTTAATTAACACCATGATTTACCAAGTTTTCATAAAACAATTTTTCATAATACAGTTATGTTTTGTTCATAATAAAGTAATTTCAGCATTAACTGTTCAAACAAATTCTATCGGCAGTGCAACTATCCCTGCATTTCTAGTCAACCATACACCATCATGGTCTGCCTCCAAACAGGCACTAACAATTTACATCAAAAGGGCAATTGGAAATTATCCAATCTTAGATCAATACGGATCAATTTTAAATGATTGTCAGATCTCTCACTAAAGTCATTGTCTAAGGATTGACTAGGCTGTGGTTGGTGCTAGTAGAGACCTATGCCACTGGTTAGGCTCACTGACTTGGGTAGATAACTCTAACTTTCCCATCAGATTTTCTGTGATACTGGCCAATATTGAGGTGTCATGCAGTCACTTCTGGTCCGTTGGTCCAGTACTTATAGATCTAAATAAAATGAGGTTGCTTGGAAGTTTGATAAGGTCAAGTCTTGGAGTTAAGACCTTTCTTCCAAGGGTGCTGGGAGTGCATTAGGCTTCTGTGTTTTATGCAGAAAGGGGAATCTACCCCATTCCTTTCTGAGACTGCCATATAGGTATCAGCTTGGACTGAACTACCTGGAAAGTATTGACAGCTATTATTTTCTTCTTGCTTGATAATTCTTTTGTGTTGTTTTTGGACCACACTGACTATGCTCCGGGCTATGTGCTCAAAAATCACTCATGGACCCGGAGAGATAGTACAGCGGCGTTTGCCTTGCAGCCCATCCAGGACCGAAAGTGGTTGTTGGTTCGAATCCCGGTGTCCCATATGGTCTCCCATGCCTACCAGGGAGACCTTTCTTTCTTTCTTTCTCTTTCTTCTTTCTTTCTTTCTTTCTTTCTTTCTTTCTTTCTTTCTTTCTTTCTTTCTTTCTTTCTTTCTTTCTTTCTTTCTTTCTTTCTTTCTTTCTTTCTTTCTTTCTTTCTTTCTTTCTTTCTTTCTTTCTTTCTTTCTTTCTTTTTCTCTCTCTCTCTCTCTCTTTCTTTCTTTCTTTCTTTCTTTCTTTCTCTCTCTCTCTCTCTCTCTCTCTCTCTCTCTCTCTCTCTCTCTCTCTTTCTTTCTTTCTTCTGGGCCACACATGTTTGATGCTCAGGGGTTACTCCTGGCTAAGCGCTCAGAAATCGCCCCTGGCTTGGGGGGACCATATGGGATGCTGGGAATCGAACCGCGGTCTTTCCTTGGCTAGGGCTTGCAAGGCAGACACCTTACCTCTAGGGCCACCTCACCGGCCTTGCCAGGAGCTATTTCTGAGCAGACAGCCAGGAGTAACCCATGAGCACCGCCCGATGTGGCCCAAAAACCAAAATCCAAAATCCAAAAAAAAAAAAAAATCACTCATGATGGAGCTAGGAGGACCATATGGGGTATTGATCTAGAACCTCAGTTGGACTTTGCAAGGCTTGTGCCCTCCTACCCACTATACTATTTCTCCAGATTCTCCTTGATGATTTTTTGGGGGGGGACACACTCGGCAACGCTCAGGGGTTACTCCTGGCTCTATGCTCAGAAATTGCTCCTGGCAGGCTCAGGGGACCATACTGGATGCCAGGATTCGAACCACCGTCTTTTTGCATGTAAGGCAAATACCCTATCTCCATTATATCTCTGGCCCCCTCCTTGGTGATTTTTTTTTTTTTTTTTGGTTTTTGGGTCACACCAGGCAGTGCTCAGGGGTTATTCCTGGCTCCAGGCTCAGAAATTGCTCCTGGCAGGCACGGGGGACCATATGGGACAACGGGATTCGAACCGATGACCTCCTGCATGAAAGGCAAACGCTTTACCTCCATGCTATCTCTCCGGCCCCTCCTTGGTGATTTTTAAGACCAGTTTTTCATTCACAGTTTAGCTCCAGCTTGTAGCAACTTTAAGCTAAAGATTAGGTTTGGGACTGAAAAGATACTACAGGAGGTAAGGTGCTTAAGTGGCATGTGGTTGAGCCAGGTTTGATCCCTGGCACTGGATATTGTCCCCGTAATTACTTGAAGGAGATGGATACACAAAAGTGCCAATAAAGCTCAACAGAAAACTGTTATAGTTCATTACCATGTAATTTTTTCCTGTTTCTTTTTGCCATTATTTATCCATCTATATAGCATCTCAAGATTCACTACTACTTGAAATTCAGTTATAACTGTAGACCATTATATTATTCCAGTTCTTTCTTTCTTTCTTTCTTTCTTTCTTTCTTTCTTTCTTTCTTTCTTTCTTTCTTTCTTTCTTTCTTTCTTTCTTTCTTTCTTTCTTTCTTTCTTTCTTTCTTTCTTTCTTTCTTTCTTTCCTTCCTTCCTTCCTTCCTTCCTTCCTTCCTTCCTTCCTTCCTTCCTTCCTTCCTTCCTTCCTTCCTTCCTTCCTTCCTTCCTTCCTTCCTTCCTTCCTTCCTTCCTTCCTTTCTTTCTTTCTTTCTTTCTTTCTTCCTTCTTTCTTTCTTTTTACAATTCACATTTATTTTGGAAAAGAGAGTTCTGCTAAAGGGGCCGGAGAGATAGCATGGAGGTAAGGTGTTTGCCTTTCATGCAGAAGGTCATCGGTTCGAATTCCGGCGTCCCATATGGTCCCCTGTGCCTGCCAGGAGCAATTTCTGAGCATGGAGCCAGGAGTAACCCCTGAGCACTGCCGGGTGTGACCCAAAAACCACAAAAAAAAAAAAAAAAAAAAAAAAAAAAGGAGAGTTCTGCTAAAATTACTTATTCTAGGGCCCGGAGAGATAGCACAGCGGTGTTTGCCTTGCAAACGGCCGATCCAGGACCAAAGGTGGTTGGTTCGAATCCCGGTGTCCCATAAGGTCCCCCGTGCCTGCCAGGAGCTATTTCTGAGCAGACAGCCAGGAGTAACCCCTGAGCAATGCCGGGTGTGACCCAAAAACCAAAAAAAAAAAAAATTACTTATTCTAGTTTTCTTTTTATAGTTGGAGGTTATGTCTCTTCCTATTTTTTTTTTTTTTTTTTTTTGGTGGGTGAGCACCATATGCAGCAGTGCTCAGGGCCTTACTCCTGACTTGATATTCAGAGATTACTTCTGGTGGGCTAAAGAGGCCATACCGGGACCTGTGAATTGAATCCAGGTTGGCCACTTGTAAGGTAAACTCCCTACGCACTCCATATGCACTGTACTATCACTCTGGACCTTATTTATTTTTTCCTGAATCTAAAATGTCTTTTATTTTTGTTTGTTTGTTTGGGTTACACCCGGCTCAGGGGTTACTCCTGGCTCTATGCTCAGAAATCGCTCCTGGCAGGCACGAGGGAACCATGTTGGATGCCGGGATTCCATCCATCATCTAGCCGCATGCAAGGCAAACGCCCTACCGCTGTGTTCTCTCCAGCCTCCTAAAATGTCTTTTAATCTGGGACCAGAGCGATAGCACAGTGATAGGGCGTTTGCCTTGTACGTTGCGTTGCTGACCCAGGACAGACCTGGGTTCAGTCCCCGGTGTCCCATATGGTCCCCTGAGCCAGGAGCGATTTCTGAATGCATATGCCAGGACTCACCCCTGATCATCACCCGTGTAACCCAAAACCAAAACAAAATGAAACAAAACAAAAAGTCTTTTAATCTTCTATGGCTTAGAGAATAAATGGATCCTTGGTGTTTTGTGTATTTTTTTTTTTTTACTTTCGGGGGGGTGGGCAACAGGAGGGCTTCCTCCTAGATCTGTGTTCAGGGATTATCTCTGGTGGGGCTCAGGGGAACTATATAGGGTGCCAGGGATCAAACCCAGGCCAGCCATGTGCAAAGGAACAACTTTCCTCACTGTACAGCTAACTGCTCAGGTCCTGCTCAAACCCAGGAAATAAAACACTTTTGGGAGAAAATTGTGACTATATTGGCTATGGGTGTAATCCAATTGTAAAGCATATGCTTTGCATGCTCTGGGTTCAGTCCCTGGCACCCAATCAAAACAAAACAAAAACAAATAAAATATTTCCATATCTGATATAAAATTCATTGATTTGGGGGCCACATCCGGCAGTGCTCAGGAATGGCAAAAATCAAACCCTTTTCACTGTACCATTGCTCTGGCCACTGATTTAAAATTCAATTTTTTTCTTTTACTTTTTTCTTTTTTTTTGGGGGGGGGGGTCATACCCAGCGGCACTCAGGGGCTACTCCTGGCTCTGTGCTCAGAAATCGCTCCTGGCAGGCACAGGGGACCATATGAGATGCCGATATTCGAACCGGAGTCTGTCCTGTGTTGGCTGCATGCAAGACAAATGCCTTAACTCTGTGCTATCACTCCGGCCCCTGATTTAAAATTCTTTTTTTGTTTGTTTGTTTTTGTTTGGTTTTTGGTTTTTGGGCCACCCCCGGCAGTGCTCAGGGGTTACTCCTGGCTGTCTGCTCAGAAATAGCTCCTGGCAGGCACGGGGGACCTTATGGGACACCGGAATTCGAACCAACCACCTTAGGTCCTGGATCAGCTGCTTGCAAGGCAAACACAGCTGTGCTATCTCTCGGGGCCCTGATTTAAAATTCTTTTTTTTTTTTTGGTTTTTGGGCCACACCCTGTGACGCTCAGGGGTTACTCCTGGCTATGCGCTCAGAAGTTGCTCCTGGCTTGGGGGACCATATGGGACGCCGGGGGATCGAACCGCGGTCCGTCCTAGGCTAGCGCAGGAAAGGCAGGCACCTTACCTCCAGCGCCACCGCCCGGCCCCTGATTTAAAATTCTTAACCCCAGGGCCGGAGAGATAGCATGGAGGTAAGGCATTTGCCTTGCATGCAGGACAGTGGTTCGAATCCCAGCATCCCATATGGTTCCCTGAGCCTTCCAAGAGTTACTTCTGAACCTAGAGCCAGGAATAACCCGAGTGCCGCCGCTGGTGTGACCCAAAAAAACGAAAGAAAAAAAAATCTTAACCCTGCAGATGGAGAAGTGCTGGTACCACACAGAGGTGACCAGGTCAGGTAATCATCAAAAGTCAGCACCTTCATGCTTTAAAAAGGAACCACCCAAAGAGACTTTCCAAATCTAGGCCTCAGGGGTTTGCACAAGTGTATTTCAAGGTGTGAAAATAGAGTTCTTCATCAGACCTGTAAGAAATACATCCAGAAGACCTTACATTCCTTTGATCTAGGTTTTCAGAAAAAGAAAATTCTTTTTTTTGGGGGGGGGGACCACCCCCAGTAGTGCTTAGAGGTTACTTCTGACTTTGCACACAGAAATTACTCCTGAAAGGTTAAGGGACTATATGGAATGTGGAAGATCATCTTGGATAAGCCACGTACAAGGCAAGTGCCCTACCTGCTGAACTATCTCTCCAGCTCCAAAAATAGAACATTCATGTTTTATGGTAAAACTTGATTTTGTTATGTAAATATTAACTAGAGTTCTTTGTAATAAAAGCAGGTATCAGAAAAATCTTAAATGAGATTTCACTAAATTCACTCACACACGCGCACACACATACACAACTATTTATTTTGAGGGCCTTTGGAAATAAAAATGAATGCCATTTATCTACTTCTCAAATTATGAAAAATATACTTTAATAGTTACATTAAAATATTCCTAGTGGGGCCAGAGCGATAGCACAGCACCTTGTACACGGCCAACCAGTGTTCAATCTCTGACATTCCATATGGTCTCCCAAACACCACCAGAAATAATTCCTGAGTGCAGAGCCAGGAGTAACCCCTGAACAATGTCAAGTGTGGCCACAAAACAATAAAAAAAGTTCTTAGTTATAATGGAATAGCTCTATTGTTCCTAGTATATTATTTGCATTTTTACTATAGCTCAGAACCCATCATTACATAATTATTAGAATTTTTACTATGATTCACTTTTGGTTTTGGTTTTCTATTTGTCTGTTTTAGGGCCATACCCAGAGATGTTTAGGGGTTGCTACTGGCTCCTCATTCAAAATTATTTCTGGCAGTATTTTGGAGGACCATATGTGATTCCAGGGAAAGAACTTTAGTCAGCCGTGTGCAAGCATTCTACCTGCTGCACTGTCAGTCCCATTTCTAATTCTCTTTTTTTTGGGGGGGGGGTGTTGAGTCACACCCAGCAGCACTCAGAGGTTACTTCTGGCTCTGTACTCAGAAATATGTCCTGGAAGGCTCAAGGGATCATATGGGATGCAGATAATCTAACCGGGGCTGTCCAGGGTTGGCCACGTGCAAGGCAAACACCCTATGGCTGTGCTATCACTCCAGCCCCTCTAATTCATTTTTGATGAGGGCGTCTTGGGTTTTAACCAGTTGTGTTGGGGGTCTCTACATTACCAGTAGTTTAACCCAATGCTCCCTTCTACAAAGCATTTAATCCAGCCCTTTGAGTTCTTTCCTGCTGCGTCTGTAGTTTGCTTTTTTTTTTTTTTTTTTTTTTTTTTTGGTTTTTGGGTCACACCCGGCAGTGCTCAGGGGTTATTCCTGGCTCCAGGCTCAGAAATTGCTCCTGGCAGGCACGGGGGACCATATGGGGCGCCGGGATTCGAACCGATGACCTCCTGCATGAAAGGCAAACGCCTTACCTCCATGCTATCTCTCCGGCCCCTGTAGTTTGCTTTTTACATCATGAAGTTCATATTCCTTATTTAGAAGAAAAATATTATTGAAAAAAATAGCCCACAACAGCACAGAACTTGCAAAATGGTAAATAGAAGAGAAGCTTGGCAAGTGGTTCACTAAGGGGCTAATAGTACAACAGGTCCAACCAATGCTTGCCTTGCACATGGTCTGTCTGAGTTCAATCCCCAATATTCTGTATGGTCAACCAAGTCTACCAGGAGTAATTCCTGAGCACAGATTGGGGTAAGGCCTGGGCACTGATCAGTGTGGCCACCTCAAAAAAAAAAAAGGTAAAATGAGAGAGAGAGAGAGAGAGAGAGAGAGAGAGAGAGAGAGAGAGAGAGAAAGTAAAGAGTAGTTCACACAGAGAATTCTGCTCTACGAAAGCCACATTCTTTTCCATACACTTTGTTCTATATGTCTCTTACATCTGGCTATTGTGTGTGTGTGTGTGTGTGTGTGTGTGTGTGTGTGTGTGTATGTGTGTTTTCTTTGTTTCCTTGTTTTGGGGCCACATTTAGAGGCACTCAGGATTTACTCCTGGCTTTGCACAAGGAAATCGCTCCTGGCAGGCTCGGGGTACCATGTAGAATGCTGGGAATCAAACCCAGGTTCATCCTGGGTTGGCCTCATGAAAGACAAATGCCCTACTGTTAGGCTATTGCTCCAGCCCTTATCTGGCTATTTCTGAGTTTTGTCTTTTTATTTTAAACCAGTCAGACATATTTTTTTTGATGGCGATGGCTCACTTCCAGCAATGTTGGGCTTAAGTCTGGCTCTGTGCTCAGGGATCACTCCTGGTGATATTTAGGGGACCATATGGGGTGGCACAGATTGAACCAAGATCAGCCACATTTGAGGCAAATGTCTTACTTGCTGTATTATCATTCTGGCCCTTTTTTTTTTTTTTTATTCCAGGGCTACACTATACCCAGCAATGCTCAGGGGTTACTCCTGGCAGGCTTGGGAGACCATAAGGCCAGGGACTGAACCTGTATCACTGCATCAGCCTGGTACAAGGCAATGGCCTATCTACTGTACTTCCTTTCCAGCCAGTAATATTTTTTAATGAAGTAAGTCACATTTTAAAGAGTATCCAGTAGAGTTAATTTACCAGATCACACATAAGATGGAGATCTTCATCAACTCTTAAAAATATTTCCTCAAATCCAAATTTGATGTATAATGGGTTTTTTTTTGTTTGTTTTTTTGTTTTTTGGGGTCAGACCCGGCAGCTCTCAGGGGTCACTCCTGGCAAATGCTTTACCTGCATGCTATCTCTCCAGCCCCTGATGTATAATGTTTTACAAATTATATCTCTTTTCAACAATTTACAATCATCCTTTATCAAGATCAAGAAATAACTTGATCGAGACCGGAGAGATAGCATGGAGGTAAGGCATTTGCCTTAGACCCAGAAGGACAGTGGTCTGAATCCCGGCATCCCATAAGGTCCCCCGAACCTGCCAGGAGCGATTTCTAAGCATAGAGCCAGGAGTAACCCCTGAGCGCTGCTGGGTGTGACCCAAAAACCAATAAATAGGGCCCGAAGAGATAGCACAATGGTGTTTGCCTTGCAAGCAGCCGATCCAGACCTAAGGTGGTTGATTCGAATCCCGGTGTCCCATATGGTCCCCCGTGCCTGCCAGGAGCTATTTCTGAGCAGACAGCCAGGAGTAACCCCTGAGCACCGCCGGGTGTGGCCCCCCCAAAAAAATAAATAAATAAAAATAATAATAATAATAAAAACACATCTGCCCTGAACTTGTAAAGTCCGGGGCTGGCCTCTTATCCAGTTTCTTGAGACTGGGTTACCAGTCTATACCAGTGCTATCTCTTCAGCAGGGCAGATGTTTTAACTGTGGTAAATTAGTGCATTTTCATAGAAACTGCAGGATTCCTCTTGAACTGTGGTAAATTAGTGCATTTTCGTAGAAACTGCAGGATTCCTCTTGAACCTGCATTGTCAAGACAGTGACTCAATCATCCTGTCTCAGGAAACTGGGCGAGGGGCCAGCCTCAGGTACCACGAATCAGGGGACATTCTTGTCTGTGTCCCGGCCTATATCCCACCATCAACAGAATTGTGATCAATAGAGTCACTGTAACCTGCTACTGCAGGAAGTTATGTGTTGGATATCCCATGACTGAGACAGTGATCATAACACCAGCCCAGAGACCCTAAAAATTAAGTTACAGTATAAAGGGGCCGATCCTACAAGCACTGTAGGCCTGCTCCTAGGGAGAAGCAGCCTGACTCAAGGGAATCACTTCATGTAGTGAAAATAGATTCTGATCGTGTTGGAGAAATAATAGTCATTTTAGTGCCAACTGTTAGGACTTTTGAGAAGGGTAAGAACATTGCCTATCTCCTATTACTCCCCTTTATAATGCCTGGCCACTTTGATCACCCTAAGATTGGAGCCTTCAGTAGCACCAACCCTCTAGCAGCTTCTACTGATCCTCTGATGGCCTTTACCTACAATATTACAAATGTCAACTGCAGGGGCCAGAGAGATAGCACAGCAGTAGTGCATTTGCCTTGCTTGTGGCCAACCCAATCCTTGAGCAGAGAGCCTGTTGGATGTGGAACAAACAAAATCAAAAGCCTTTAACAAAAACTCAGGAAGCCTTTAAAAGAGTTAAAAAAAAAAAAAAGTGCCTGGCACGTGGCAGATGGGATTTAATACCGCCCAGCATAAAGTTCCCGAGGCACGCCTGGGGAAGGCAAGGAGCAAATTTTGAGCAAAAAAATTTTGAGCATGGCCAAATCCACATGGCTTCAAACATTTTAAAACTTACATCCTTCTATACCAAGTTTTCATTGCTTGGCAAATTTGGATCACTAATTTTTTGTTGTTTGGGGGACTACCCCAGGCCGGTACTACTCGAGGGACTGTTGGTGGACTCAATGCTGTGTCCTGGATCCAAGGGAAATCAGAGGCCACTCCGGTGCTTTCTTCCAACCCTGTCATTTGATTCCCGACTTGATCAGAAAATGTCTTTTTTTTTTTTTTAACAATTAGGACTGGACTGTGATACCGATTTTGCTTGTTGTCTGCATCAAGCCACGGGCAGATAACGAGTGACCTTTTAGCCTCGGCTTGTGGAACTGGGAGCGAGGCTCCCGTCCAAGGCCCTGATTGCCAGTTTGGGAACCAGCCGCCGCTCAACGCCCAGCTGGATTGGCAAAGACGCGGATTGCGACAGCCCTCCCCTCCGGGAGAGCGAACTTCAGGAGATTCGGCCAACGTAATTCCAGACACTCGGTGTTAAGTGTCCATTTATTTCTCCCTCCCCGGTTCTTCCACTAGTCTGAAGAGTTCCCTGGCTCTGTACAGCGGCCACACAGGGAGGCTACAAGAAAGGCGCTGAGAGGGGCTAGGGACGCCCCGCTCTCCGCACCCAAAGCGTCTCCGGAAGTGGCCGCGAGGTACCGCTTCCGGCGACCAGCGACTCCAGCCAGTGGGGAAAGGGAAGAAGCCGGAGTCGCGAGTCCAGGGAGGGGAACGGCCGCCCGGGAGGCAGGAGCAAGATGGCGCCACTCCCGGCTCAGAGCCAGGCCGTGGCTGGGCACTTCCGGGCTCGAAGCACGGACGTAATGGCGTCTTGGGCGTGCCCGGGGAGGGGCGGGGCCTATTCCGGAAGTGCCCGCAGATTTGGCCAGGCGCGGCGGGGCATTTCCGGAGTCGAGGCGTGACGTAATCACGGCCTGGACGTGCCCGGGAAGGGGGGCCTACCCCGGAAGTGCCCTCAGGTTTGGCCAGGTGCGGCGGGAGCTGCCACCTGGCGGGAGACTTGAGTGGAGTTGGGACCGGGACTCTGGCCTGGGGGTGGGGACGAGGGACGCCGGGAGGGACTCTGGACCTTGACCCAGTCCTCTAGCGACGCGGCGGAACCTTTGGAACCGAGCCCCTGGTGGAAGCGAGCACGGCTTCCCTTCCTCTCTGTCTCCCTCAGCCTCCAAGCCGCAGGCGGGATGGACGGGCGCTTGAGCCCCCGGGAGTCGGCGCAGCTGGTGGCCCAGCACAGCCGGGACGTGCGGGTGGACGGCCCGGGCGTGCAGAAGGTGGCCGAGCTGCTGCTCGCCAAGGTGGCCGAGCCCGGGCTGCGCGTCGAGGGCTGGAAGTCGCTGCACGAGCTGAACCCGCAGGCGGCGGACGAGGCCGCGGTCAACTGGGTGTTCGTGGCCGACACGCTCAACTTCTCCTTCTGGGCGGAGCAGGACAGCCGCAAATGCCTGGTGGCCTACAAGGGCCAGGCGTACAGTGGCTACTGGGCCCTCTGCGCCGCCCTCCACAGGGCCCTGGACGAAGGTTGGTGGCCCTTCCTTGCAAGGCAGGGCTCGGTCCGGGGAGGGCCCCAGGAGGGTCGCTCGGGTGAGCGCCCGGACTCCAGAGCCCAGCCTGTGGGGCACAGACCAGCGGGACTAAACACTTGAAAAAGGAAACCCTCAGCCCTTAAAAACTAGGTGAAGAAGCTGGAATCATCATTATCATCCCAGCTAAGCAGACACGTTTTTTTTTTTCTTTCTTTGATTTATGGGACACACCTTGCCGATGCTTAGGGGTCCTGTGGGTTGCCGGGGAGGGAACCCCCCGGATCAGTCGAGTGCAAGACAAAGATAGTATGTGCACCGTGCAAGGTAGTGCGTTATTCCCCTGCTTTGGCCACCAAACAAACCTTTTTCTGAAGACTGACACCTGCATGACACCTAAATAACACTGTTTGAGTTTTTGTCTCGTTTGGGGGGCCACACCCGGCTTTACTCAGAGATTATTCCTGACTCTGCACTCAGGAATCACTTTGACAATGCTCCAGGAACCATAGAGGATGCTGGAGCCAAACCCAGGGCTGCCCCATGTAAGGCAAGTCCCCTAACCACTGTACTCTCTGGCCTATCTGTACTATCAGTATATGTATGGAAGATATCTACAACGCATGATATGTAGTTGACTACATCAGATCATACTACTGCACTTATTAGAAATGTGCAAATAGATTTTTTTCTTGAAGATGATTTATTATCATTATTGTGTCAGCAAGCCAAGTACAGGCCCCAGTTTTATTGAATCAGCAAGCCAAGTATAGGTTCTAGAAGAGGAAACAATGATTGCCCTATTAAACTAAGACATTCCCATCTCTTAAAGTCCGTTTCTGCACCATGTGTGTGCAAGATGCTAGGACACTATCAGCACATATATGGAATCGTGGGATTCTTTGTTTTGTTTTGTTTTTTTAGTTTTTGGCTTACACCCGGCAGTGCTCAGGGGTTACTCCTGGCGCTACACTCAGAAAATCGCCCCTGGCAGGCACGGGGAACCATATGGGATGCCGGGATTCAAGCCACCATCCTGCATGCAAGCCTTACCTCCATGCTATCTCTCCGGCCCGCAAATAGATTTTTTTAATGGTCATCATTTTAATTCTTCTATTGTATTCTATTCATCCTTTTGGGAGTGGGGAGATTGGGGTCACTGTCTAGCTCAGGAGTTGCCGTTGGCTCTGTCTTGCGATCATGCTACTAGAGGTGGGGTTGTGTCTTCCACAGCTCATCCTTCCTTGTGCTTTTCATTAATACTAGGTTTCTTTTTACACTTTTTTTTTTTTTTTTTTTTTTTTGGTTTTTGGGCCACACCCAGCGGTGCTCAGGGGTTACTCCTGGCTGTCTGCTCAGAAATAGCTCCTGGCAGGCACGGGGGACCATATGGGACACCGGGATTCGAACCAACCACCTTTGGTCCTGGATTGGCTGCTTGCAAGGCAAACACCGCTGTGCTATCTCCCCGGGCCCTCTTTTTACACTTTTTGTGCGTTTTTTGGGCCACACTCACTTGTACTCTGGGTTTACTCCTGGCTCTGCTCAGGGATCACTCTTGAATTCTGGTTGGCTGAGTTAAGGCAAGCTCTCTAACCTTCTGCACTATACAGCCCAAGGATTTCATGTATGTATATGTTCTTTTCCTAAGGAATACCAATAACGAGTGCTTCATACTATGCCACGGTAACACTGGATCAAGTCCGCCATGTACTTCGTTCTGACACAGATGTGCCCATGCCTCTGATAGAAGAGAGACATCGAATTCTCAACGAAACTGGCAAAATTCTGCTTCAGAAGTTTGAAGGCTCTTTTCTTAATTGTGTCAAAAAAAGTGGAAAAAGTGCACAGAAACTAATGCACTTGGTAGTTGAAAACTTTCCTTCTTATAGAGATGTGGCTGAGTTTGAGGTGAGTTGTTTTTTGGGTGGGGGGCATTTTAGAATTAATTTAGTAGGACAGAGGTTAGCCATACCTGGCGCTGTTCAGGGTCTACTCCTGGCTCTGCTCTGGGATCATTCCTGTGGTGTCTCCAAGCAGGCTTATCAGTATTTAAAGCAAATGCAGTAAATCCTATAGAATTCTTAGTGATTTATCTCCCTTCTAGAGCTCCTTTGGTTTTTGGGATCACACCCTGAGATTCTTGGCTGCTGCTTATGGTGTATTGCTTGAACAAGGCCTTTCCCAGTGGTAATAGAAGCCATTGAAGTGCCAGGGAACAAATCTAGGTCCCTAGCCTGTGAAGCATGTACTCCAACTTATTTATTTTTTAAGGGGGGTGTCCACACCTAGTGCTGCTCAGGGATTTCTCTTGATCTTGGCTCAGTGCTCAGGGATCACTCTTGGTGGGCACAGGGGACCATATGGAATGCCAGGGATCAAACCCAGATTGAGCATGTACAAGACAAGCACACTATCCATTATTCTATTCGTCTGGCCCCTCTAGTTTATTTTTTTGTTTTTGTGTTGTATCCAGCAATGTTTGAGGGTTTGGTGCTTAGGGAGCTGAGGGTTTGGTACTTCGGGATCATGTGTAAAGAATAGAATTAGATTGCTTACTTACAGTGCATGTGCTCCAACCCTTGGATCTATCTCTTTGATCCTCCTACACCCAAATAATATTTGCATGGTTATCGAGAATAGGAACATCCATGTCAGTGACTTGGTGCCATTCAGGACTCTGTACTCTCCAAACTCCATATTTCTTTTATTGAAGATCAACTTATTTATTTATTTATTTATTTATTTATTTTTGATTTTTCGGGCCATACCTGGTTGATGCTCAGGGGTTACTCCTGGCTAAGTGCTCAGAAATCGCCCCTGGCTTGGGGGGAACATATGGGACGTGGGGGGATCAACTGCAGTCCTTCCTTGGCTAGCACTTGCAAGGCAGACACCTTACCTCTAGCGCCACCTCGCCGGCCCCAAAGATCAACTTTCTTCTTGAATATGGCAGCTTACTGTTTCAACCACCAGAGGGAGAATGGGTAAAGGAAAAATAATCTTGCCTAGTTTCAGTTGTAAAACTCCTGGGCAATGAGACCTGATTGAACTGGCAAGATCATGATCAACTGTATCTACCTGGTACATGGGCAGAGATAATCTTTATAAAAGGCTCAAGGCCACTGTTCAACTTTGATTAAACAATTTGCTAATGTGAATGCTGCTTTGAGATTTCTTTGTCTTCAACCTTTCAGCCTTGTTTTTCAGGAAATTGACCAAGTTTCTGAGTTTATCACTTAAGTCAAAGGTCTCAAAGTCACAGCCCGCGGGCTATTTGTGGCCCTTCGTACATTTTGTGGCCCTGCCCTAGAGGAATCTTTTATTGTTTTGTTTTATTTTGTTTTAGTTGTTTGGGTCACACACCCCAATGTTCAAGGCTTACTACTGACTTTGCACTCAAGGATCACCCCAACTTTGCCTCCTGTTGCCCCCAAGTAAATTGAGTTTGAGACCCCTGACTTAAGTCATCTAAACATATTAATATGAGGGCCAGAGCAATAGGATAGTGGGTAAAATGTTTGCTTTGTACATGACCAGCCTGGATTTTAATCCCCAGCATCCCATATGGTCAGTCCCCTTAGCACCACTAGGAGTAATTCCTGAGTGAAGAGCCATGAGTGACCTCTGAGAATTGCTGGGTATGACCCCAAACAAACAAAATACATATATGTTAATTTATAACTACTATTAGAAATAAAACTGTTGGCCTGAGGGGTAGTATAGGGATAATTGCCTTGTAGTGCATATTGTCCCATAGAGATCCCTGAGCACTACCAGATGTGGTAAAAACAGAAAAAAATGAAAGAAAATAAGGAAAACTATTATTCCTGGAGAGATAGTACAACAGGCAGGGTGCTTGCCGTGTATGCAGTTGATCTAGGTTCCTTCTCTGACACCTTCCTTAACACAGGGCCAGGAGTATACCTGAGCACCACTGGGTGTGGCTCCTCCCCCCAAAACAAAGGGCACATGGTGCCTGAATTCATGTCGCCTACATCTCCCCTCTTGAGATATGTACTTTCATGCTGGTCCTGCGGTTGCTCCCAGTGGTACTTATAGACCCTGTAGTTTTGGGGTGGGTGGGGGTGTCTAGTGTGTGTTTCAGTGTACAAAATATATTCTTCAGACCTCTTAGCTATCTTCTTGGCTCTTTGATGTTCTGTTTTATATAAATCACAGTATATTTGACTCACTTTGCTCAAAAGTTGTTTGTTTTTGTTTTTGCTTGGGGGCCATACCCCTATAGTGCTAGGGGGCATTCTTGAAGGTGCTTGGGGTCCTCCTAGCCTCAACTCTACTGTCTCTGGATATTATTACCTTCCTGTCTTCTGTTTTTCTTATATCCCAAGATGAATGAGACTATTTTATGTCTATCCCTTTCCCTCTGACTCATTTCACTCAGTATAATGGTCTTCATGTCCATACATTCAAATTTCATGACTTCATTTTTCCTAACAGTTGCATAGTATTACATGGTGTAGATCTCTAAGATGCAATTTTTACATGTTGGCAGTCCCAGCTTGATCCCTGATGCTACATATAGTCCTTTGAAACCCACCATGAATGATCCCTTAGCACAAAGTCATGAGTAAGTTTTGAGTACTGCTGGGTGTGGCCATCTCCACTTCACTCCTTATCCCCCCCACTCCAAAAATTCTGTTGTACCATGATTTTTTTTGTTTGTTTGTTTTGTTTTTGTTTTTTTGGTTTTTGGGCCACACCCGATGATGCTCAGGGGTTAATCCTAGCTATGTGCTCAGAAATCACTTCTGGCTTGGCAGACCATATGGGACGCTGGGGGATTGAACTGCAGTCCGTCCTAAGTCAGACACTTACAAGGCAAACGCCCTATCCCTGTGCCATGACTCTGGCCCCCTGTACCATGATTTTTCTATTGGTCTTGACACTATATCCCATGGTGCTCAGAACTTGCTCTTAGCTCTGTGGTCTGGAGTCACTCTTAGAAGGGCTCAGGGAACCGTATGGGATGCCAGGGTTTGGACTTGGGTAAGTCACATTCAAGGCAAGTGTTTTACTTGCTTTATTTATTTATTTTTTTATTTAGAAAATAAATTTTTGTTTTATTTTGTTTTGGGCCATACCTGGTGATGCTCAGGGGTTACTCTTTGCTATGCGTTCAGAAATTGCTCCTGCCTTGGGGAACCATATGGGACACCATATGGGATACTGAGAGATCGAACCACGGTCCATCCTAGGCTAGCGCCAGCAAGGCAGACACTTTACTGCTCTGCACCACTGCTCTGGCTCCAAATTTAGATTATTTTATTTTTGGGGTTTTGGGTCACACCTGCTCAGGGGTTACTACTGGCTCTACACTCAGAAATCACTCCTGGCAGGCTCGGGGGACCATATGGGATGCAGGGGTTCTAACCACTGTCCTGCATGCAAGGCAAATGACCTACCTTCATGCTATCTCCCCAGTCCTAGAAATTTTTTTTAATTTAAATAAGTATATGCAGTTGTGCATTTGGGAAAGAATAGATGGAAATGAGGTTAAGTGACAAAAGAAATGAATGATGGGGCTGGGCGGTGGCGCAAGAGGTAAGGTGCCTGCCTTGCCTGCGCTAGCCTAGGACGGACCACAGTTCGATCCCCCAGCGTCCCATATGGTCTCCCAAGCCAGGAGCAACTTCTGAGCACATAGCCAGGAGTAACCCCTGAGCATTACCGGGTGTGGCCCAAAAACCAAAAAAAAAAAAAGAAATGAATGACACTAAGATGATTTTGCTAATCTGGAATATAAGTGAGTAAAGCAAAACTACAAGATTTGGAGGAAATGGGCATTGAGGTGAAGTAATGTTGGAAAAAACCATAAATTCTTGCCAAGTGGAATAATATTATTATAATTTAAAAAAGGCTTATTTTGGTTTGGGGCTAGCTTTGTCAGTGGTTGGGGGAATGTCATTTTTAGTATTGCTTTAAGTGACACTGAGAGTGGTCCCTGGGCAGTGGCCCAGGCTTGTTTCTGATTGCAACGTCAAAATCTGCTTCAGTCATTTTTCCCTAGTCTGGAAATTATTCTCTTTTATTGTTAAAACTGAACATTCTTTAAGAATTTCACCCATAGGTTTATAACCAGAGAGCATAGAAATCTAATTGGAGGGGCTGGAGAGATAGCATGGAGGTAAGGTGTTTGCCTTTCATGCAGGAGGTCATCGGTTCGAATCCCGGCATCCCATATTGTCCCCCCTGCCTGCCAGGAGCAATTTCTGAGCTTGGAGCCAGGAATAACCTCTGAGCACTGCCGGGTGTGACCCAAAAAACCACAAAAGAAAAAAAAAAAAGAAAGAAAAAGAGAAATCTAATTGGAAAAGACAGATGAATATGTGTTCACTGCAGCAGCATTATAGCTCAAGTATTAAAGGATGAGTAGAGAAAGAAATTGTGGCAAATATGAAAATGGGGGCCCGGAGAGATAGCACAGCGGTGTTTGCCTTGCAAGCAGCCAATCCAGGACCAAAGGTGGTTGGTTCGAATCCCGGTGTTCCATATGGTCCCCCATGCCTGCCAGGAGCTATTTCTGAGCAGACAGCCAGGAGTAACCCCTGAGCACCGCTGGGTGTGGTCCAAAAACCAAAAAAAAAAAGAAAATGGGAAACTGTTCAGCTAGAAGAATGGAATAAAACCGTGCTTTTGCAGCAGCATGGATTGAACCAGAAGGAGTAATACTAAGTAAGGTAAGTCAGAAATGAAATGCTAAATAGTGGATGATACCAGTTATGTGAGGTTTAGAAAAAGCACTATATCAGACCAAGTTGTAGAAACATAATTGGAGGGCCGGAGAGATAGCATGGAGGCAAGATGTTTGCCTTGCATGCAGAAAGACGGTGGTTTGAATCCCGGCATCCCATATGGTCCCCCGAGCCTGCCAGGAGTAATTTCTGAGCATAGAGCCAGGAGTAACCCCTGAGCACTGCCAGGTGTGACCCAAAAAACAAACAAACAAACAAAAGAAACAATTGGATTGAGACTGCAGATCTGTGGTCAGCAGAGAGGACATGGAGCCAGTGGAGTGGTTGGAGGGATATATTGGTAACTTGTTGGAATGTGTGGTTGAAGTGGTGTGAAACTATCCCTAAAACTAACAATTGTTGTGCAAATTAATATCTCAGAAAATTAGTTAAAAATTGTTTTTAGCATGAATTACTTTTTTTCAGTTAACTTACAGAAACTTTCAGAGACCCAGAAAAGGTAACTTTTCTATTTTCTTTGTTAAACAGGGGAATAAAATTTCCTTTTACAAACGGGCCCAGATCCTTGTGGCAGATACATGGAGTGTGCTCGAGGGAAAAGGAGATGGATGCTTTGAGGATATCTCTAGTATCACCATGTTCGCAGACTATAGATTACCTCAGATTCTTGCTAACCTGGGAGCCCTGAAATACTCTGAGGAACTGCTGGAGAAGCTTATCGAAGGTATGCCACCTAATTCTTTCTTTGTTGTACAAATTGTTTTTTGTTTTGCAGTCACACAGGCTGGTGCTGCTGAATCTGGGCCTAGGGTCATTCCTGGCAATACTTGGGGCCATATCTCTTCAGTCCACTTAGATATCTTTAAAAGGGAATATTCATGGAAGTAGGTCAAAGAGCTAGAGTACAAACTTTGTATGCTAGGGCTCTGGGATTGATCCCTGGCTTTGTTTTGCATGGTCCCTTTTGTACCTCTAGGTGTGGCCCCTGAACCAAATGAAGTGGGGAAGGAGGGGGACAATTTCTAATCAGTCAAAGCTTCTCTTTACATATAGCTCTGCACAGCTGGTTATTTTTGGCCCGTGTGTGTCTGTGTGTATGTACACTACTGATTTTCCTGTTCACTCACCCAGATTTTTTATTTAGTTTAAATTTCGCATATCTGCTAAGATTTAGCTTGAATGTCACCTATTTACATAGATATTCTGAATATAGCAACTGCCTACCCTGTAGAATCAGATAAATGATAGCAGTTATCAAAAATAAAGCCAGAGGGACCAGAGTGATAGCACAGTGATAGGGTGTTTGCTTTGCAAGCGGCCGATCCAGGACCAATGGTGGTTCGAATCCTGGCATCCCATATGCCCCCCCCCCCCCTGCCAGGAGCGATTTCTGAGCACAGAGCCAGGAGTAACCCCTTAGCGCTGCCAGGTGTGGCCCAAAAACCAAAACAAAACAAAAAAAGCCAGAGGTTTGCTGTTTTTATTTTTTTTATAATGTCTTTATTTAAACGCTGTAATTACAAACATGGTTGTAGTTGGATTTCAGCCATACAAAGAACACACCCCTTCACCAGTGCAGCATTCCCACCACTAATGCCCCCGATCTCCCTCCTCCCTGCAATATTTCCACCACCAATGTCCCCCACCCCCCTGCCTGTATTCAAGACAGACATTCTACTTCTATTCATTATCATTGTCATGGTAGTTGTTAGTGTAGTTATTTTTCTAACTGATCCTTCCGGCCCTCATCAGTTTTTAAGTGTGTGTGTGTGTGTGATAGTTGTTAGTGTAGTTATTTTTCTAACTGATCCTTCTGGCCCTCATCAGTTTGTGTGTGTGTGTGTGTGTGTGTGTGTGTGTGTGTGTGTGTGTGTGTGTCTTTGTCTTTGCATATCGTGAGCTGATCAGCCCTCATCAGTTTTTAAATGTGTGTGTGTGTGTGTGTGTGTGTGTGTGTGTGTGTGTGTGTGTGTGTGTGTAAAGCAAGAAAAGTTTTATTGAAATTTATTAACAAGATGTGAGGCTGAGCCTGAGTGATAGTACAGTGGGTAGGGCATTTACCTTTACCTGGCTATCCTGGATTGATCCCTTGTACCCTCTTGGTCCCCTGAGCACTGTCAGGACTGATTCCTGAGTGCAGAACCAGAAGTAACACCGAGTACTGCCAGGTGTGGCTCCAAACCAACCAACCAACCAACCAACCAACCAACCAAGTAAACAAATAAAAATATGTGAGGAGATAGGAAGGAAGAAGTATGCGTTCAAGGATTTTTCAGAGTGGAAATAAGCAAGCAGAGAACATAGACACATGCAAGAGAGAGATATAAATTCAAGGGAGAATATGGGCTTGAATAACAAGCCTAAATGATTTTTTTTTATTGGTTAGATGCTACAAAGTAGGTGGCAGTGTCTTAACTGTATGTGTGTTGCAGGCTGAAACCTCTTTCATCCTGAGTAACTTTTGAGCTCTGAGTCAAGAGTAACCCCCGAGCACTGCCAGGGGTGGCCCCAAAACAAAAAACAAACAATGAAAAATAATGAGGAGAATAAGAGTTAGACTCCTGGCTCTATTATCAGTTGTCTTCCTGATGGAGTTCCATATGTGGAACCATATGTGGTCATGCTAGGGATGGAACTGGGGTCATTTCTGCATGTAAAGTAAGAATTTTAAACTGCTATGTTATTTATCTAGCCACCTAAATGAAAACCTTAAATATATTGTTTGCTCTGTCTTTGGGCACTTGTACTAAACAGCTGGCACTGTTGCCTGTGAATTACCAGGCCTTCAAAGCATCAATTGGGGGTTTCCTCCCTTCATATCTTGTTTGTTTTATAGTAAAATTCTGTGTAGATTTTATATCTTTACTAAATGATTTTTACAGGTAAAGAGCTCGCCAATGGAAGCAAGCAAGAGGTGGAAATTAGAGGCTGCACAGTTTGGTGTGTTGAATTGATCCGTGATCATCTTCTGGAACTTATTGATAAAGCAGGCAAAAAAGCTAGCAGAGAAATCAATTCTGTTCTTTTGGATTATTACTTATGGGACTATGCCCGTGATCACAGAGAAGACATGAAAGCAATTCCATTTCATCGCACACGTTGTATCTATTATTGACCCAAAGCGTAAATCATTCTAGCAAAGACCATCCTTGCATGCCACATACTCATTTCTGCAGGTTTTTTTATTTTTTTATTTTTCAAAATTAAGAGACGATAGTAGAGAAAACAAAAACCTGTTTTTTCTTTTTCTTTTTTTTTTTTTTTTGGATTTTGGGTCATACCCGGTGGGGATCAGGGGTTACTCCTGGCTCTATGCTCAGAAATTGCTTCTGGCTCGGGGGACCATATGGGATGCTGGGATTCGAAGCACCGTCCTTTCGCATGCAAGGCAAATGCCTTACCTCCATGCTATCTCTTGGCCCACGTTTTTTTCTTGATTGCCTTGCATATGACTTAGTGCAAGACCCCAGCACTACATACCCATCAGCACCAACCCATCAGGCTATACTAGGCAAACTATAGCCAGGAGTGGCCTTTATTCAAACTATTTTTCCCTAACATATCACTATATACTTTGTTTATTTAATTTTAACTATAATTTCTCCTTTTGTGGATGCAAAGTTGATTTGAATAGTAAAGGAGTTTTAAAAAATATTTTTAGCTTCTTGGACGACACCCAGCTATGCTCCAGAATCACCTTTCTGGTGCTTGGCAAATCATATTGCAGTAGGGATGATAAGCTTCACATAAAGCAAGCACTGTGTGCCTAGACTACATCTTGGCCTAGGACTTTTAATGCTTTAAAGAGCAGGGTTGTTTATTTTTACACTTTAATTATTTTCTGTGATAATATTTTATCCATTTTAATTGCTTTTTTTTTCCTCAAGGCAGAGTAATTTTTGGTATTTTAATCACTTGTTATAAAACAGGGGAAGTGTTTGTTTTGTAAAAATTTATAATGCTATTATAAAAATTCCATTTTGTAAGGAAATAGATGTTTTTGAACAGTGACAAATCCTTGGTCTTTGATTACCAATCAAATACTATGTGTGTGATAGTATGGAATGAAGAGGTGGACTAGAAACAAGGGTATTTGTGGAGGGTATTGGGCACTTTGGTGGCAGTGGGGTGTGATAACTTGTACACCCATCCCATACATCTTTATACTGTAATGTTGTAATGTTGCTTACACTAAATTTTATTAATATTTTTAAGTATTAAAAAATCTTGCTTATGAGCTTTTAAAAAATACTTTTTATATAGGCTGTTCCAGTTGTGTTCAAGTAACCTGAACTCATGGTGGGCATGTGCTAGGAATCAAACTTAGGGGTCTTACAGTCGTTAGTCATCTGCTCTACTATTTGCAGTATCTTCTTACCTGTTAAAAATCAGTCTGGAGAAAGAAATCAATCTGGACCATGGTTCTAGCAAAATTGCAGCGAGTAGGTTATTTACCTGATACTTAGGTGACCAGAGTTTGGTTCCTGGCACCTCATATGGTTCCTTGAACACATCCAGGAGGGATCTATGAGCAAAGACAACTGTGACTCAGAAATAGAAAAGGAGGGGCCGGAGAGATAGCATGGAGGTAAGGCGTTTGCCTTTCATGCAGGAGGTCATCGGTTCGAATCCCGGCGCCCCATATGGTCCCCTGTGCCTGCCAGGAGCAATTTCTGAGCCTGGAGCCAGGAATAACCCCTGAGCACTGCCAGGTGTGACCCAAAAACCAAAAAAAAAAAAAAAAAAAAAAAAAGAAATAGAAAAGGAAAGCTTGGGGCCGGAGAGATAGCATGGAGGTAAGGCGTTTGCCTTTCATGCAGGAGGTCATCGGTTCGAATCCCGGCATCCCATATGGTCCCCGTGCCTGCCAGGAGCGATTTCTGAGCCTGGAGCCAGGAATAACCCATGAGTACTGCCGAATGTGACCCAAAAACCAATAGCATGGAGGTAAGGCGTTTGCCTTTCATGCAGGAGGTCATCGGTTCGAATCCCGGCGCCCCATATGGTCCCCTGTGCCTGCCAGGAGCAATTTCTGAGCCTGGAGCCAGAAATAACCCCTGAGCACTGCCGGGTGTGACCCAAAAACCACAAAAAAAAAAAAAAAAAAAAAATGGAAAGCTTAAACTTTGTATTGATAATGATGGTTTTGTGCATAATAGTTTTCAAATGATGGTTTTATGCCTAATAATTTTTAAGAATGACTACACTGTGATTGAATAAATCTGAAATGTTATTTTATTAAAATATAATTTACCACAGAGTTTGAAAAGTTTTATGAT
Source organism: Suncus etruscus (assembly GCF_024139225.1). NCBI lineage: Eukaryota > Metazoa > Chordata > Mammalia > Eulipotyphla > Soricidae > Suncus > Suncus etruscus. The sequence goes on from NC_064850.1 coordinate 69,994,934, forward strand.
AAGTTGGATTATTTTATTTTTTAGTTTTAGGGACACAGTGGGCAGTAGTGCTCAAGGGCACTGTTTATGAGCTTTAAAAAAAAATAAAATCAGGGGGCCGGGCGGTGGCGCTGGAGGTAAGGTGCCTGCCTTACCTGCGCTAGCCTAGGAGACGGACCGCGGTTCGATCCCCCGGCGTCCCATATGGTCCCCCAAGCCAGGAGCGACTTCTGAGCGCATAGCCAGGAGTAACCCCTGAGCGTCACCGGGTGTGGCCCAAAAACCAAAAAAAAAAAAAAAAAAAAATAAAAAAATAAAAATAAAAAATAAAATCAAAAAATGTTTTGGTGGGGCCAAGGAGGTTCCACATCTAAAGTGCTCTGGGTATCAAACCCAGGGCTTGACCTTGTCAGAGCCTGAGGATCAAACTCTGGGATCCTATATGCAAAACACACACTACCCTTTGAGCCTCTCATCATTGTGAAATCTTTCTGGCTCTCCTCCCTTCAACATAAAAACTAGTTACCTCTTACCTTTGCTACTGACCTTTTTGAGCTACTATCATGTTTTATCCCAAACTTCCTATACTCCCAGATTAGTACATTGACAATTTAAGTAACTTCCCCACTTCGAAATCTGTACTTCTCAGATTATATGCAAATAGAACAGCAGCAAAAATATTCACTTTAAATACTACCAGAGAATAAAACTGACAGTTTATTGTGGTTCTGTGAAACCTGAAGTAATCTGACTTTTTTTTTGTTTGTTTTGTTTTTTGGGCCACACCCGGCAGTGCTCTGGGGTTACTCCTGGCTGTTCAGAAATAGCTCCTGGCAGGCACGGGGGACCATATGGGATGCCAGGATTCTAACCAATTACCTTAGGTCCTGGATTGGCTGCTTGCAAGGCAAACGTCGCTGTGCCATCTCACCAGCCCTTGGTCTGACTTATGTCACCTCTCTTACCTCATCCCACATCACCTCCTCTTTGTTCCCTTTACTTTATTTTTGGCTGGGCCATACCCAGCAGGGCTCAGGGGTTATTCCTGGCTCTGCTCTTGGGGCATTCCTTTCGGTGCTATGGATGCTGGAGATTGAACCTGGGTCTCCTGTATGCAAGGTAAAAACCCTACTTGCTGTACTATAGCTCCAGACTTGGTTCCCTTTACTTCAAATGGTTCACACCAAGGGAGCAGTTTAACAGTGCTTGTTTTCTCTACTGAGTTCTCAGCCTTACTTTCTATCTCTCTCTCTCTATCTCTCTCTCTCTCTTTTTTTTTTTTGGCCACACCCGTTGACGCTCTGGTTACTCCTGGCAATGTGCTCAGAAATCACTCCTGGCTTGGGGGATCATATAGGACACTGGGGGGATCAAACCATGGTCTGTCCTAGGTTAGCGCTTGCAAGGCAGATGCCTTACCTCTAACGCCACTGCTCCGGCCCCACTTTCCATCTCTTTTAAGTCTTTGCTCATCTATCAGTTTTTTAATGATGTTCATTGTGGGATTCCTAAAGTTGCAAGTATCTCTCACCTAAACATACACATACTTTCAGTACATGCCTTGCCCCTTTTTCTTCAGGCACATATACCATTTAATATATCATTCACAGATAAGGTTTTATTGTTTGTTTGTTTGTTTGCTATTGTCTGTCTTTTCCTCAGTATAATTCACAAGAGCAGATTTTTTTCCCATCAGTTTTGTTTAGTGATGATTTCCAGAATCCTAGAAAATTAACAAATATAGTTTCAGCTAAACAAATAGTTATTAACGCTTGGGTAAATTTTAGGTGAGAACATATATTTGAAAACTTTAACCTATAGGTTTAATATTTTAAATTTATATTAGCAAAGCAATAGGGAATTTGCCATGCACACTGCTGATCCACGACCAACAGGTTTCTATCCCTCGCACCCCATATGGTCCCCCAAGCCTGCCAGTAGCAATTTCTGAGGACAGAGCCAGGTGTAATCCCTGAGCACCACTGGGTGTGGTCCCCAAAAGCCCCAAAAATTATGTTTATTTAAAAATTTTTTGTTTTAAAAAATATTTTGTGTATGCGTGTATAGGGGCCACACCTAGTGCTGTATCCTACTGGCAGGTTAGGGGGGACCAAGTGGGGTGCCAAACACTGAATCTGGGTCAGCTGCATGCATAGCCCTGCTATGCTATATTGCTCCGGCCTCAATATTTTTATTGATTTTTGTTTTTAGTTTTTGGGCCACACCCAATGGTGCTCAGGGGTTACTCCTGGCTCTGTGCTCAGAAATTGCTTCTGTCAGGCTTGGGGGACCATATAGGATGCCAGGGATCAAACCCAGGTCTGTCTTGGTCTGCTATCTCTCTGGCCCCAGGCCTCAATATTTAAAAAAAATTATATTGTCTTTAAAGTTTTCTTTTTATATTCAAAAATGTTATTTTTATTCATGTTGTGGGGATTAAATCTGTGTAGGTTTTGTGTACAAGAATTATTCTAGGGGCCGGGCGGTGGCGCTAAAGGTAAGGTGCCTGCCTTGCCTGCGCTAGTCTTGGACGGACCGCGGTTCGATCCCCCGGTGTCCCATATGGTCCCCCAAGCCAGGAGCAACTTCTGAGCGCATAGCCAGGAGTAACCCCTGAGCGTTACTGGGTGTGGCCCAAAAACCAAAAAAAAAAAAAAAAAAAAAAAAGAATTATTCTAGGTTTTATATGCAGAACTATTTGTGGTGCTGGGGATCATACCTGTCTGTCTCATGTATGCATTCTTATCACTTATCCTCAGATAATAGAGGTCTAAGGAAATTAGTTTAATAGCAAATTAAGCTAATTGGGGTTAAATTTTCTTTCTTTTTTTTTTTTTCTTTTGGTTTTTGGGTCACACCTGGCAGCGCTCATGGGTTACTCCTGGCTCTAGGCTCAGAAATCGCCCCTGGCAGGCACGGTGGGTGGGGGGGACCATATGGGATGCCGGGATTCGAACCACCATCCTTCTGCATGAAAGGCAAATGCCTTACCTCGATGCTATCTCTCCAGCCCAAATTTTCTTTTTTAAGTGTCAAATAGGGGCTGGATCGAAAGCATAGGGAGTAAGGCATTCACCTTGCACCTGGCCAACCTGGTTTGATCTGTGCTTTTTTTTTGTTTGGTTGGTTGGTTTTTGGGCCACACCCAGCGGTGCTCAGGGGTTACTCCTGGCTCTAGGCTCAGAAATAGCTCCTGGCAGGCACGGGGGACCATATGGGACACTGGGATTTGAACCAACCACCTTTGGTCCTGGATCGGCTGCTTGCAAGGCAAATGTTGCTGTGCTATCTCTCCGAGCCTGATCGTGATGTTTTATATAGTCCCTGAGTCCTTCCAGAGTAATTTTGTTTCTTTGTTCCTTCCTTCCTTCCTTCCTTCCTTCCTTCCTTCCTTCCTTCCTTCCTTCCTTCCTTCCTTCCTTCCTTCCTTCCTTCCTTCCTTCCTTTCCCTCCCTCCCTCCCTCCCTCCCTCCCTCCCTCCCTCCCTCCCTCCCTCCCTCCCTTCCTTCCTTCCTTCCTTCCTTCCTTCCTTCCTTCCTTCGTTTGTTGGTTTTTTTGGGCCACACCCGATGATGCTCATGGGTTACTCCTGGCTATGCACTTAGAAATCTCTCCTGGCTTGGGGGACCTATGGGATGCTGGGGGATCAAACTGTGGTCTGTGCGAGGTTAGTGCATGCAAGGCAAATACCCTACCACTTGAGTAATTTTTGAGCACTAGCCAGGAGTAATGTCTGACACTGCTGGGTGTGGTCCAAACACCAAAAAAAAAAAAAAGTTTCAGTTGTACTTTTCTAATTTCTAACTTCAGTTTTGAAGGGTCAAAAGGGTATCATTCCTCGAGGTATCCAAGAAATGTTTCAAAACATCTGTGAGAGTCCTTTCTCTCTCTCTCTCTCTCTCTCTCTCTCTCTCTCTCTCTCTCTCTCTCTCTCACTCTCTCTCTCTCTCTCTCTCTCTCTCTCTCACTCTCTCTCTCTCTCCCTCTCTCTCTCTCTCTCTCTCTCTCTCTCTCTCTCTCTCTCTCTCTCTCTCTCTCTCTCTCTCTCTCTCTCTCTCTCTTTTAGTTTTTGGATCACACCCGGCAGTGCTCAGGGGCTACTCCTGGCTCTACGCTCAGAAATCACCCCCAGCTCTCTCTCTCTCTCTCTCTCTCTCTCTCTCTCTCTCTCTCTCTCTCTCTCTCTCTCTCTCTCTCTCTCTCTTTAGTTTTTGGATCACGCAAATGTCTTAACCTCCATGCTATCATCTGTGAGAATCCTAGCGTTGACTTTACTATCAAAGTGTCTTTTTTTTTTTTTTTTTTGGTTTTTCGGGCCACACCCATTTGGTGCTCAGGGGTTATTCCTGGCTAAGCGCTCAGAAATTGCCCCTGGCTTGGGGGGACCATATGGGACGCCAGGGGATCTACCCGCAGTCCTGATCCTTGGCTAGCGCTTGCAAAGCAGACACCTTACCTCTAGTGCCACCTCGCCGGCCCCATCAAAGTGTCTTATATAGATGTATACAAGGGGGGCTGGAGAGATAGCATGGATAGCATGAATTTGCTTTAATTTGGAGTAGGATAGCTTAGCAATATCTGTTAAATTACCCAGGTGAAAGTAGAAGTTCAGACTGGTTGAGAAGATTAAATGGTTTATTTGTAATTGAAGATATTCATCTTCTACCTTTCCTCTGATCTTTTTATGCCTTTTTATCATAATTGCTGTAATTGCTTATGCTCAGGGCTTACTCCCTGGCTCTGTGCGTAGGGGTCACTACTGGCAGTACTACTAGTAGTACTGGTGCTATTCAGGGGATCATAGGTGGTGCAGGGATCAAACTGGCCTTGTGCCAGATAAGTGTCCAATCCCCTGTACTGTCTTTTTTGTTTTCTTTGTTTTTGTGCCACACACAGCTGTGCTCATGAGTTACTTTTGACTCTCACTCAGGAATCACTCCTAGAGATACTAGAATGACTATATTAGATGCTCAATAACTGGGATTGAACCTGGTCAACTATATGCAAGGCAAATGCCCTACCTTCTGCATAATGATACCTGGTTGGGTTTTGTTTTTGTTTTTTTTTTTTTTTTTTTTTTTATCAAACCACACATGGTGATGTTCAGACCAGATGAGTTATCAGGAATTAAACCTGAGTGGGCCACATATAAGGCAAATTCCCTGCATGATGTACTATAATTTCTCTTTGGTATTTTTTGTGTGTGTGGTTTTTGGGTCTCACCTGGCAGTGTTCAGGGGTTACTTCTGGCTCCATGCTCAGAAATTGCTCCTGGCAAGCACGGGGGACCATATGCAACGCCAGGATTCGAACCAATGACCTTCTGCATGAAAGGCAAACGTCTTACCTCCATGCTATCTCTCTGGCCCCTTTCTCTTTGGTTTTGCATATATATATTTCCCATCTTGGTGTGCTTAGGCTTACTTATGGCTCATTTCAAGTGCTTTACTCATTCTATCTCACCACCACCCCCTCTTTGATTTTTATTCCAACATATTTATTGATCCTTCTTTAAATTTTTTTTTTTTTTTTGGTTTTTGGGTCACTCCTGGCAGCGCTCAGTGGTTACTCATGGCTCTATGCTCAGAAATCACCTCTGGGGGCCAGAGAGTTAGCACAGCGGTTTGAATCACGGCATCCCATATGGTCCCCCGAGCCTGCTGGGGTCGATTTCTGAGTGTAGAGCCAAGAGTAGCCCCTAAGCGCTGCTGGGTGTAACCCAAAAACAAAAAAAATTGCCTCTGGCAGGCTCGGGGGACCATATGGGATGCCAGGATTCAAACCACTGACTTTCTGCATGCAAGGCGAACACCTTACCTTCATGCTATCTCTCTGGCCCCTCTCTTAAATTTTAGTCTTTCTATTTATTTATTTATTTATTTATTTATTTATTTATTTATTTATTTATTTATTTTGGTGAAAGTGTCAGTTAGATTTCATTTTCAGGACCTCTAAACATGAAATGAAAGTGCTGTACTGCTGAGCTACAATGCAGGGACCCTTTTAGATTGTTTTGAATTTAGAGGTTTTTTTCCCCATTGAGTAACCATGGTTTATAATACTGTTAATGATACTTGTATACACTGTCCCAACACCACGCACACCAACAGAGTCCCTACTTCCTTCCAACAGTGTCCCAAGAACTGCCCCCCCAATCTACCCCACTTCCAGAAGGTAAGCTCAGTTCTGTAGATAAACTCTCCAGTTCTGTTTTCTTTCTTTGCATAGTTTATTTTTATTGATTCAAAATCTTTCATTATTTTCATTATTATTACTTTTTTATTATTATTTTATTTATTATTTTTTGGATCACACCCGGCAGTGCTCAGGGGTTACTCCTGGCTCCATGCTCAGAAATCGCTCCTGGCAGGTACGGGGGACCATATGGGACGCCGGGATTCAAACCAATTACCTTCTGAATGAAAGGAAAATGCCTTACCTCCATGCTATCTCTCCGGCCCCTGCATTATTTGTTTAATTCCCATGTTTTTTAATTTTTAATTTGTTTTGTTTTGGGGCCACACCCTGTGACGCTCAGGGTTTACTCCTTGCTATGCGCTCAGAAATCACTTCTGCCTTGGGGGACTGGGGGGGGTACCAGGGGATCGAATTGAGGTCTGTCCTGGATTGGCCACATGCAAGGCAAACGCCCGCTGTGCTATTGCTCCAGCAAACCCCCTTTTCTTTTTCTTTTCTTTTCTTTTTTTTTTTTTTTTAACAATTTATGATTAATTTCTATTTTTAAAGCATCATGGTCTGAGAGGATTCTATATTCCTATTTTATGTAGATACATTTTGTGGCCCAACCTCTGGTTTATCTGGGAGGATATGCCATGTGCATTGGAGAAGAATGTATACTCAAGGTTTTGAGGATAGATGATCCTGTATATAAGTAGTAGGCAGATCTCTTCCATTTCTTCCTAGAAGGCTAATGTTTTGTTAGAATTTGGCTCATTGATCTATCCAGCAATTATAGTGGAGTGTTAAAGTCTCCTACTACTGTTGTATTACTTCATATATCTTCAATATCTTTCTTCATATACTATTAGCAATTGTTAATGTTGGATAGTCCATTAGGTGCATATAGTTAGGCGTTTTTGAGTTTTTCTTGGTGATGATCCCTTGCTCATTAGGAAATGACAGTCTATATCTTTTTTTTTTTTTTTGACAGTCTGTATCTTTAATAGATTAGTGTTGAGCAAATATTTTCTTCCAGACAGTGGGGTATCTTTTTATTCCTTCCTTCCTTCCTTCCTTCCTTCCTTCCTTCCTTCCTTCCTTCCTTCCTTCCTTCCTTCCTTCCTTCCTTCCTTCCTTCCTCCCTCCCTCCTTCCCTCCTTCCTTCTTTCCTTCCTTCCTTCCTTCCTTCTTTTTTTTTTGGTTTTTGGGCCACACCCGGTGACGCTCAGGGGTTACTCCTGGCTATGCGCTCAGAAGTCGCTCCTGGCTTGGGGGACCATATGGGACGCCGGGGGATCAAACCGCGGTCTGTCCGAGGCTAGCGCAGGCAAGGCAAGCACCTTACCTTTAGCGCCACCGCCCGGCCCCTTCCTTCTTTCCTTCCTTCCTTCCTTCCTTCCTTCCTTCCTTCCTTCCTTCCTTCCTTCCTTCCTTCCTTCCTTCCTTCCTTCCTTCCTTCCTTCCTTCCTTCCTTCCTTCCTTCCTTTCTTCCTCACCCTGTGATGCTCAGGGGTTACTCCTGGCTCTACACTCAGAAATTACTTGTAGTGGTGCTCGGGGAATATATGGGGTGCCTGAGATTGAACCTAGGTTGACCATATGCAAATGCAAGTTTCTTAGCTTGATGTTGTTTATCTTTGCATACATTTGCTTGGCCAATGGCACTAAGTCATTGAATATATCTCCAGTTACAATATCATGGAAGGTTTTGCCTGTTTTCCTCAATATAAATATATGAATTCAGTACTGATATTGAGATCTTTAGTATGTTTTGAATTAACTTTTGCACATGGTGTCAAATAAGAGTCTGAGTTCATTTTATTATTTTATCTATTTAGTTAGTTTTTTGGACTCCACACCCAGTGTGGATGCTCCTGGCTCTCAGCTCAGGGATTACTCCTGGCAGGAACAGGAGACCATATGGGATTCAAGGATCAAAACCCACGTCAGCTCTTACAAGGCAATTGCCTTATCTGCTGTACTATCACTCCAGCGCTGAGTTCATTTTATTCTATTTAAAAATATTTTTTTGCCACAACTGTAGTATTCAGGGTTAACTCCTGGGTCTGTGCTCAGGGGTCACTCATAGCTGGGCTCAGGGAAATTTATGTAGTGTCAGGAACTGAACCTGAGTCAACAGCATGTAAAGCTCTATTATTTGAGGTCATTTTTTAAATCATTTGAGTGACCAGTTATCCTAACACTATTTGAAGAGACTTTTTCTTACCTTATCCTATGTATGTTCTCTCATCTTTTGAAAGTGCTCTTCTTTGAGGTGGCTGAATTATTCATCTATAGTTTGCTCAATTTCACAGGTTAGCTAGCACCTCCTTGATCTCTGTTGCTACAGCATTAAGTGTTGATTTTAGGTCCTCATCTACAAGACTCAGGCATTTTGAATGGCTTGGAGATTTTCCTAGGTTTTTTTTCTATATCCCCAGTTCCATACCCGTAGTTTCCCCATTGTTTTTTTTGCATTATGTGGGTGGGTATAATGGAGTTTTAGGTTCCTTGTTACTATATTGGGAGGGCAGACAGACCAACTGTCCCACTGGGCTCTAGGATGAGCCTAGAGCTTCATGAATGTGCTTGGTATGCGACCTCATCTTAGATTCTTCAGACTTTGCCTATTCAACTTGTTTTTAACTTTCCATTCTCTCTGTTTTTATTTATATATTTTGTGCAATGTAGTTTTATTTGAGGAATTTTTTTTAAACTGAAGACTTGAGGAGTTCTTAGTCACTATTTTGAATTGCTCCAGATTCTTGATACACAGCATCTCTATGTTGCTATGTTAGCACTTCCTGGATATAGTACAAGGACTTTAGAGCTTTAACTGAACCAACTTGCTGTCACAGGGCCAGGAAGATCTAGCTCAAAGGGCCAGTATGTATTCTTTGCATTTCAGAGTCTAGGTTTGATCTCTGGTCCCACAAACATTTTGGAACAATCTCTGAATCCCATAAGTATGGCACCAAACCAAACCAACCCATACAAAAAACAAGAACAAAATAAAAAACAAAAGCACAATACAAAGCAAGTTGTCATGGGGACTGGGAGATAGTATAGAAGTTAAGGTACTTTGTATGTGACTAACTCGTTTTGGTCCTCAAAACTGCATATGAGGGGCCGAAGAGATAGCATGGAGGTAAAGCGTTTGCCTTGCAAGCAGAAGGATGGTGGTTCGAATCCTGGCATCCCATATGGTCCCCTGTGCCTGCCAGGGGTGATTTCTGAGCCTAGAGCCAGGAGTAACCCCTGAGCACTGCCGGGTGTGACCCCAAAACAAAACAAAAATAAAAATAACTGCATATGAATCCCTGAACATATTATTGCCAGGAGTGATTCTAGAATACAGAACCAGGAGCAAATCTAGTGAGGCTCCCCTGCTGCCAAATTCTGCCAATGAAATTCTCACAATTGAAATAATGCAGGCAAATGATTTTTTTTTTTTTTTTGGTTTTTGGGCCACACCCATTTGACGCTCAGGGGTTACTCCTGGCTATGCGCTCAGAAGTCGCTCCTGGCTTGGGGGATCATATGGGACACTGGGGGATCGAACCGCGGTCCGTCCTAGGCTAGTGCTGGCAAGGCAGACACCTTACCTTTAGCGCCACCGCCCGGCCCCCAGGCAAATGATTTTTATATTTATTTATTTTGGTGTTTCTGGGACTTGAACCCAGAACCTCACAGATGCAAGGCACGGGCTGTACTGTAGAGCCATATCCCCAGCCAACCAAACTGATGATTTTTAGGAAGAAACTGGCATGATAGGATTTGATAGGAGAGGTAGGATGGCACTGTAACTTGAGCACACAGAATCAGTAGCTTTATTTTTAATTTTTTTAATTTTTGATTTTTGATTTTTTTTTTTTTTTGGTTTTTGGTTTTTGGGCCACACCCGGCAGTGCTCAGGGGTTACTCCTGGCTGTCTGCTCAGAAATAGCTCCTGGCAGGCACAGGGGACCATAGGGACACATGGATTTGAACCAACCACCTCTGGTCCTAGATTGGCTGCTTGCAAGGCAAACACCGCTGTGCTATCTCTCCGGGCCCGATTTTCGATTTTTGATTATGAGAACAATGATGCAAAGAGGAGAAGGTAAAGTTACAGTGGAAGGACAATCGCCCATAAACAGAGTTCTCAAAAAAAATCCCCTTGCTGACACTTAAATATTGAACTTACAGTCAAAGAACATTAAGAAAAATAAGGCAGAACCCATGTACAATTACTTTGTCCATAAGTCCCCCAATTGTAGTACATTATAACATTTCTTTTTTTTTTTTTTTTTTGGTTTTTGGGCCACACCCGTTCGACGCTCAGGGGTTACTCCTGGCTATCTGCTCAGAAATAGCTCCTGGCAGGCATGGGGGACCCTATGGGACACCGGGATTCGAACCAACCACCTTAGGTTCTGGATCGGCTGCTTGCAAGGCAAACACCGCTGTGCTATCTCTCCGGGCCCACATTATAACATTTCTTAGCAGTACACAAAGCAATCTAAAGCCATGAGATTTATATGACTCCTTAAACATTGAAGGCATAGTATTTTTTTTTAATATTTTCATGCACATTAGTTTAAGTTAACATCAAAAGTTTAAGGTTTTTTTTTTTTTTTTTTTTTTTTTTTTTTTTTTGGGCCACACCCGGCGGTGCTCAGGGGTTACTCCTGGCTGTCTGCTCAGAAATAGCTCCTGGCAGGCACGGGGGACCATATGGGACACCGGGATCCGAACCAACCACCTTTGGTCCTGGATCGGCTGCTTGCAAGGCAAACGCCGCTGTGCTATCTCTCTGGGCCCAAGTTTAAGGTTTTATTTTTTAAGGGTTAGAGTCAAAAGAACACAGTAAAAACGGTGTTAGAGTGGCAAATATTGTTTGCATAGGCCCACCAAAATATGGGGGACATGGAAAGGAAAAGCCTTGGTCTAAATACAAGGAGACCCTACCCCTGAAGTTTCCTGGCATAAGACCAATTCTAGGCTCCAGGCAAACTAGTTTATTCAATCCAAGTCATTGTCTGTAGTGCCAATACAGTTTTATTTTTCACGCAGTCTCTATTGTTGGCATCAGGTTTCTGTATTAAAGATCCTGGAATCTGCACATCCTACATTGAAGTCAGGCTGGTGTGGAGTATCCTCTAGTTTCACCTCACAATTAAGGGGCAATACAGAAAGCCCTGTCCTGTAAGCAGGTCATTGTTGTTGTTAAGTCTTCTAAGTGTTAAGGAAAGTCTCTTTTGAGTAGGTTGATGTCAGAGCAGCGGTAGGGTCTTCCCTGGTAGAGGATTGTCTCCAGGTGATGTTATAGACAACCTTGGATGTTTCATAGATGTCTTCCCTAGATCGGGGTGGATGGAGAATGCACATTCTTCTGAGGCCTGTACCAGGTCTTTATATCAATGTTCAGGGTGTAAGGTTCCATTGCACTACAAGATTTGTGTGTTCCCATCTCTATTAGATAAGAACTTATTTGTATGTATAGTATTTTCCCGTTTTAATGTGCCTGTGCAAACAAGAAATAAAGCCACGTCGCATATCAGAGTATATGGGGGTGTAAGAACACGTCCAACAATACTCATGACTTGGTTCAAACATAAGCATTAAATTGAGGGACTCTTTCACCAAATTCCCTATTGAACAGTTCACAAAGAGAAGAAAAGATAAAAAAGGGGGGGAATCATCACTGTATAAGAAAATATTCAGCAAGAGTTATAGCCATAAACACACACACACACACACACACAAAATGCTGAAGACATACGTGTCCTTTTTATACCTTTTGGAATAGTTGGGGGGGTGTTAAATCTAGAGCACCACTTGGTTTGTGACTTAGAACTCTATAGTACTTAAGTTAAAAAGGGTAAATGTGGAGTAATGATGATAGGGGTGAGAGAGTTAAAGAGAAAAATGATTTTTGTAGGTGTGTGCAAAAGGGCAGAGTACAAAATGGACATTCTGCATACATAAAAACATAATTCAATGATAGTGAGTACTATTAATGGATACTGTGCGTGCGGGGGCACTAGCCCCCCACACGGTTTTGAAAATATAGATTGGTAAGAGATTATCAGTGACTGCTTCAAGAAGCTGGGAGGCCAGAAGTTCAGGGCCCCCACCCAGTCCCTCCCTAAGGAGCCGAGTGGGTAATGGGGGAAAGCCTAGGGTACCTTCAAGCTCCACCAAAGGACCCACCTCACTGGCTTACCCAGGCTTGTGGCCCGGGAAAGCCCTCGAGATCTGGAGCAAGGCAGTAGAGGAGTGCTGGGGTCACCCAAGTCCCGCACCCCCCCAGGCCTGCCGAACCCCATGCTGCTAGAGACTCCCGACTCCCAGCAGTAGCTTTACTTTTATGGTTCAAAAATCCAAATATTTTTTTAATTTATTTATTTGTTTGTTTGTTTGTTTGTTTTTGGTTTTTGGGTCACACCTGGCACGCTCAGGGGTTCCTTCTGCCTCTACGCTCAGAAATTGCCAGAATTTGAGCCAGTGTCCCTTTGCATGCAAGGCAAACTCCCTACCTCCATGCTATTTTTCCGGCCCTCCCCCCCCTTTTTTAAATTTTTTTACTACATGGAGCAGGGCTCAGAAGTTCCTCCTTATCCAGGGCTTTGTGGTCTCTCCTAGTGGTACTCAGAGGCCCATGCAATGCTGAAATCAAACCTGGGCCTCTTGCATGAAAACATGTGCACTAGGACATGTTATATATTATCCCTCCTTTGCCCCCACTCCATTCACCACCTTACAAAACCCCTTCTATCCTCTCACCCCCTCAACCCTGATTCATTATCTCTCCCTATTTAACCCTCTTTACCCTGAGCTCTTAACTCCTCAGAAACTGGGACTTAGCCCCTGCCCCAGTAAGCTGCCACCCGGCTCCCAAAATGAAAAGACTCAGAATCCCATTTCTTGCCCCAGCAAAGAACTGCAACTACAGCTCCTGCTCATGTATGCTATGCTGCCCATTTTCTCCCTCTTCCCCTCACTGTGGACTATTGCATGCTACCAGATTCGGCTCCAGGAAATAAGTAAGCATCACTCAGAAGTGGAGATACAAATACTGGTATCCTAAGAATATCCAGTTACCATTGGGCAGAAAATAATGAACAACACAGAATAATAACTGTAGCTCATTAGTCCACGTCACAACTTAATAGTAAATAACTATCAAACCCATACATACCCACTCATTTTAAATCCATGCCTACCATACTGTATTCTGATTTATAATTTGTTTTCTTGAGTTTGGGGGCCCAATGGGGTGAACTGAATTGTACATCCTAAATTTATAAATTAGCTCTGGGAACCATACATTTGCCTCATCTTAAAAGAAACTAAAATGGGGCTGGAGAGATAGCATGGAGATAAGGCGTTTGCCTTTCATGCAGAAGGTCATCGGTTCGAATCCCGGAGTCCCATATGGTCCCCCGTGCCTGCCAGGAGCAATTTCTGAGCATGGAGCCAGGAGTGGCCCCTGAGCACTGCCGGGTGTGACCCAAAAACCACAAAAAAAAAAAAAAAAAGAAACTAAAATATGGAGAAATTGAGATGTTTAAGGGTACAAACTTGCAAGTAATAAATAAGCAAGGAAATCTAAAGAATAATTGATTAAAGACAACAAAGAAGTAACTCTGTAATAAATAAAAAAAAAACAACAAAAAAAGAGAGAAAAAAAGATAAGTAACTCTGTAAAATATATCCCCACACTACACATTTCCAATCCCAAACAGGTGAGTCTGAAGCAGGTAGGGTAGCTGCAAAGAATTAATAAACCAAGCCAGTTAGGAGAGAATCCCTGTCAGTTCCTTCTTGCTTCATGACCTCTCTGCCTGCCAAGCCAGACTGACCTTCCTTTAGTCTCACTACAAATTCAAAGTCCTCTGGGTAGGGGATGGTGGAGTGATATCTAGTTGGACTTAGACATGTCAAAGGGCTAGGTGAAAAGAAAAGAGGAAATTGGGGGAACACCTTTGTTTTGGGTAAATAGTTGCTATCATCTTACACCTTTCATAGCAACAATTAATAGATAGCAAAATCAGCATGTGTGGCCTATGTTGGGCTTTGCTTATAAATTATTTATTCAGGGGCCAAAGTTATAGCACAGTGGTAGAATGTTTGCCTTGCACCTAGCCAACCCAGGATAGATGGTGGTTTGATTCCTGGAAACCCATATGGTCCCACAAGCCATCCAGGAGCGATTCTAAGCGCAGAGCCAAGAGTAACCCCGGAGCATTGCAGGAGTGACCCATAAACCTATAATAATAATAATAATAATAATAATAATAATAATAATAATAATAATAATAATAAAATAACATTGATCCAGACCTAATCAACCTACAGAAACAGTAAAAGTCAATGTTATGAAATTCCAAAGTTAGAAATAAAACACCTTATTGTGTTGAATCCTGTAGGAATGGGAACTCTATATAATATATGCTTAGATTTTTTTTGTGTGTGTGTTTTTTTGTGGTTTTTGGGTCACACCCAGCAGTGCTCAGGGGTTATTCCTGGCTCCAGGCTCAGAAATTGCTCCTGGCAGGCACGGGGGACCATATGGGACGCCGGGATTTGAACCGATGACCTCCTGCATGAAAGGCAAACACCTTACCTCCATGCTATCTCTCCGGCCCCTGTATGCTTAGAATTTTATGCAGGAGCACAGAGAAACAGAATGGACTTGAAGGGACTAAGGTGAAAACCAGTTACTTGCTGTTTGCAGCTTTCTGTCTAAATCATCCTCCTTGCCACTAGGGGTCAGACTTTACTTAGTCTGAGCATCCTGCCTCTCTCCCCACTCTTTCCCTACCATTGCCTCCCTTCTTCAGTCTCATCACACAGTAGGTATAGTTTGAGCACCTGCTATATGCCAGATACAGCATCAGATGCTAAGGACACAAACATAATTCCCTTGGTCGTGGAAATAACAACAGAGAAGACAAAACTTCATAAAGCAAATGGCTATTTACTTAATGAAAAATCATAAACCCTGACCGGAAAGCCCAATGGATAGGAGTACTTGTTTTGCACAAACTCTAACATCACAGGGTTCCCCCAAGCACTACAAAGAGCAATCCTTGTAAAACCCCATGCATATAAGCTGATGTAGTCCTCAATAATCTTGCTGTTGCTATTCACTGGAAAGGTCCACACCCCCTAGTGGTAAGGGCTACTCCCAGATCAATGCTCATGAAGCCATGAAGGGCCTAGTATTGCACCAGAACTTCCTGCCGGCAAAGTCCGTATTTCCACCTATTATGCCATCTCCACCACACTCAATCATTTTGTTCTGTTTGGGGCCACACCCAGGGGCTTTTAAGGATTTAGGGATCACTCCTTGTGGGGTTTAGGGGGGGAGGACCATATGGGAAGCAGGATATTAAGTCTGGGTCTTCACATGCAAGGCAAGTTCACTACCCACTATTGCTCAATTATTTGCTTTTGTTTTTGTTTTTGAGTCACACCTGGCATCCCTCAGGGGCTAGTCCTGACTCTATGCTCAAAAATCCACCCCGGCAGCCTCAGGGGACCATATAGGATGCTGGGATTCACCGTCCTTCTGCATGCAAGGCCAACACCCTACTGCTGTGCTCTTTTCGGCCTGCTCAATAATTTTTAAGACAAAATGAGAGTCCTAAAACCCAGAACATTTTTAAAAGAAAATAAACCTCAGATTCCTGTTACTATCTAAAACTACAGGAAGCTGGATGAGAGGGAAGCTTGGTCAAAGGCTGCTTGCCTTGAACTATTTCCAGATGAACTCATACTCAAGTCCACTGTCCAGAGTGAGAGCAATTGATTGTGTGGCCTACTTCCATACAAAGTCTCAGCTGGCTCGGCTCAGAACTAACTGTCATGGTCTCAGCTTAATGAGCAAGCATGGATAGGTGTCTGTGCTGCTCAGAGCCTTCTTGTATGCTACCTGACACACTGTGTGGGTTCCTCTCCTGCAAGAGCTCTCCCTTCCACTCCCTCCTGTCAGCTTTGAGAGAGGACTGGACATTAGAGTCAGATCCTTCCTCTTCATTTCTTCCCTCTTTCCTTCCTTTCTCCTTCCTTTACTTACTCCCTCCCTCCCTTCTTTTCTTCCTTTCTTTCTTCCTTCCTCTCCATCTCGTCTCCCTCCCTCAGCCCTTTCTTTCTCCCTTCCTACCTTCTTCCCTCACCCTCTCTCTCCCTCCCTCTCTTCCTCCCTCCCTCCCTACACCCTTTCTTCTCCTTTCTCTCTTTGCCACACATGGCAGTGCTCAGGGCTTAGTTCTGACTCTCTACTCAGTTTTGCTTCAGTCCTCAACACTTCTGGTCAGTTACCTGTGGACAGAATGAGATGGGAGGCACTGATATAAAATCTAAGAATAGATATAACCCCTAGGAAGCAGGCAGAGGAGGACTTTGGACTTTGTGGTGCTCCTCATCTAGAAGCTGGTTGAGGAGTATACCCAAGGCAGACTAGCATGTCTGCCTATGCCCTGCATGGAATGAGAGCTGGAGGAGGTGGAGACAAAGTAGGCAATGCACTGTGCCTCAGAAGAGTATTCAGTGCTCACAAGGATTTCCTTAATCTTCTTTCAAGTGGAGAATGAGAATATGGTTTGGGATAAAGGTGAAGTGGAATAAGAAAGTGGCTTTCATGGGGGCTGGAGTGAAAGCACAGCAGGTAGTGCTATCTTGCACACAGCTGACCCGGGTTTGATCCTACCCATCTCATAATGTCCCTGAGTTTGCCAGAGTGCAGATCCAAGAGTAACCTCCTGAATGCTGCCAAGTGTGGTCCAAAAACAAACATGCAAACACACCAAAAAAAATCAACTCTTGCTTCACACACACAACACACACACAAGTTAAAGAGGGTGTCGCATAGGAATAGTATAGTAGATAAGGAGCTTATCTTACAAGTGACTGACCTATGCTCAATTCCCACTACCAGGAACATTAAGCACAGAGCCAAAGTCATCCTTGGGCACTGATGGGTATGGCTCAATTAAAAAAAAAATGCCAAAGCAGTTCCCAGATAAAATTTTCTTAAATGGCTTATAGGTAATAGCATTTAATATCTCTATGTAATAGAATAAGTATCATTACAAAGGAAAATGTATCACAATGTGTAAATAACTATAAAACATTTAAAAAGAAGAAGCTAGAAAAATAGTACAGAGAGTAGGGTCTTTTCCTTGTAATGAGCCTGGGGTTAGAGCCCCCTGAATCTCTATGGTCTCCAAGCCTGACAAGGAGTGATCCCTGGGCACGGAGGCAGGAATAAGCTTTGAGTACCACTGTATACCTTATCTTTATATATCAAATTTATTCAATAAAATATTTTTATTCTATGGAAGCCATGGCCAATGGTGCTAGGGCATAATGGGGCCACATGTAGCAGTGTTGTGGAGGCTGGCAATTGAACCCAGGGCCTCACACATTCTCTCTCTATGCTAATAAGCTTGCAGCAAAGAAAACTCATTGGAAGTAAATTATAGACTTTTCTTACATTCCCAGTCAATCTGTGGCAACTTTGCTGAGTTTTATACATCTACCGAATGAGGGGATCAGTTATGGATAGTGTGGCCTCATCCCCCCATTCTTCCCAGGTAACTTGATCTTACCTGCAAGACCCTGCCCATTCCCGGGAGGAGTCTTGGAAAGGTTAGATAAGCCTTTGACCAGAGAGGATTAAGGGCCTTTTGGTCTTTGCCAGGATGGAAAGGAAGAGCTAAGATGCAGGGCAAGCTAATGATAGCATGCGTAAATGGTTTTTTTTTGTTTGTTTGTTTTTTGTTTTTTTGTTTTGGTTTTTGGGCCACACCCGGCAGTGCTCAGGGGTTACTCCTGGCTGTCTGCTCAGAAATAGCTCCTGGCAGGCACAGGGGACCATATGGGACACCGGGATTCGAACCAACCACCTTTGGTCCTGGATCGGCTGCTTGCAAGGCAAACGCCACTGTGCTATCTCTCCGGGCCCATTTTTTGCGTAAATGGTTAAGATTGACCACACATATGGTGGATAGGGTATGAATAAAACTGATACCTCCTGATGCCTGTTTGAGTGAGTCTGATTCCCACCGCGACCACCTGAAGATGATGACCTGACGGTTAATGGGTGATGAAGCCACGTGCCCGGGGCCTAAGGACAAAGGCCTTCATCCACCATCCAAGGCCATTTTAAGGGCTGTTTTGCAACAGATAGTAATGTTCGAGTTGGAGAAAACGTTTCCTTATCAGTTGAGGTGAGGGTGAGCATGCACAAAGACAACAACAGCATAATGACTACAGATTGTTTTCAAAAGAGTAAGATATTTTTATTTGACCTGTACCACTTCCCAATGCCAACTACTGCCCAGAACAGCACCAGCTCTAGGGTGAATATACCTGGACTTGTGACCTTCGTCCACTGCTGAGCCCTTCATGCCAGCAACTATTAACCATTACCATAGCAGTAGCAGCCCCAGGATAGAGCACATCTGGCTCCTCAGCCCTGCAACCTCTAACGACAACAAATCCTCCACTAGCAACAGCCAACAGTCCTGAGAGTGAGAAAACACAACTCTGCTAGTTCCCCTGAAGCTGCAGATGGTGACCTGTCTCCACAACAATGATCACCCAGGACAGCAGGACCCTAGGGACAAAGGGTGGGAAACATAGGCTTTTCACAGTGAGTAGCTGGACATTCCTCCAACAGAGAAGGGAAACCATCAAAAATGGAAGAAATTTGGTTTTGCCAATAGAGAGTGACAAAAGACTAGGAAGATCCCCCAATGACCGCAGACTTTCTCTGAAGATTTCAGAATAATCCTATCAATGCTCAGTGATCTAAAAACAGACTTTTGAACAAATACTCAATAAACTTGAAAAGAAATGGGGGGAAATGAAAGGCCACATTCAAATAGAAATAAAGGAGCCAAAAAATACTGCAGCAACTATCAACAGCACAATGGATGAAGCTAAAAATCAAATTAGTAACATTGAAAAGACAATACATAGCTCCATCAATAAAGAAATATTGAGGGGCTAGAGAGATAGTACAGCAGGTAGGGTGCTTATCTTGCACAGGTTCAATCCCTGTGACCCTATCTGGTCTCCTGAGCTGACCAGTGATCCCTAAGTGCAGAGAGTCAGAGTAGGCCCTGAGCACTGTAGATGTGGCCCACAACAAAATAAAAAAAATGTTTGACTCAGTATTACTGGGAGTAACCCTAGGATCTTTTGAACACTGGTTGTGAAACCCCACAACAACAACAACAACAACAACAAAAGATCTTTGCTCCCTATGCAATAGGCAAAATGTGAAATCCATTAAATGTCCAACAGGTGACTAGATAAAGGATCTATGGCACACAAACTCTATGAAATACTACTCCACCATAAAAAAAAAAGGAAATTGTGCATTGGGGGATGAAATAAATAGGTCTTCAAGTGATCTTGCTGATTGAAATAAATCAGGAAGAGAAAGACAATACTGATGGTTTCTCATATTCCTATGTGAAGTAGCCATAACAAGCAAACAGGTAAAAAACAATAAAATAACTAAAAAATTTAGAAAAAAATAAGGTAGTTACCAGGGGGAAAGGGGAAGAAGTTTGATGAAAAAAAGTAGAGAGGTCTTCAGTGGCTAGAGTGTTAAGATGTGTTAAGTTAAACCCCCACGCACCATAATCTTATGACAAGTGAGAGAAAGAACAAAAAGAAAAGAAAAGAAAGATCAGTTCTCAGTTTCTGTAGCATTTGGGCATTTTTTGTTTTGTTTTGGTTTTTGGGTCAGACTCGGCAATGCTCAGGGGTTACGTTCAGAAATCACCCCCAGCAGGCTCGGGGGTCCATATGGGGTGCCAGGATTCGAACCACCGTCCGTCTGCATGCAAGGCAAATGTCTTACCGCTGTGCTATCTCTCCGGCCCCTGGGCATTTGTTAATCCCATACTAGGTGTCTTTATATCCCACACAAGAGAGAGATAATTCTGTATGTGTCTCCTTCTAACTTCACTCAGCATAATATTCTCCAGATCCAGTCATGTAGCAATGAATCACATGATTCATTACTTCTTACAGATAAGTAGTATCTCATGTTCTTATGAGCCATAGTTTCTTTATCCAGTCATTTATTTGGTCAAAAAAGATTTTAATAAAATACCCCTAATTCGGGGCCAGATAGCATGGAGGATAAGGCGTTTGCCTTCCATGCGGAAGGTTGGTGGTTCAAATCTCAGCATCCCATATGGTCCCCTGAGCCTGCCAGGAGCGATTTCTGAGCATAGAGCCAGGAGTAACGCCTAAGCACTGAGGGTGTGACCGAAAACAAAAAGCAAAACAAAACAAAAAATACCCCTAATGCATAAACTAAAAAAAAGTTTTTTTTTTTCATTTTTTTCCTTTTTTTAATTTTTTTTCAGAGGTTAACATAATTGTGTCTTTACAAAATGATAAAAATTACATTTTGTCACATTTATGAAAGACAATCATTTAGAGTTCATACAAAAATACTTAAAAAAAAGTTTTTTAGAATGAGTTTAGGGCTGTGGGGAAGAAAGAAATCAAAAGAAATTTGTTTCACTGCTGCCAACCCTTCTCCCGGTCCCAAGAGCAAAGTGGTGTTTATAGACTCTGTGACAGACCATTCTCAAGGAAGTACAGTGGAGTGATAGCACAGTGGTAGGGTATTTGCCTTGCACGCAGCCAACATAGGACAGACCCTGTTTTGATTCCCGGCATTCCATATGGTCCCCTGAGCCTGGCAGGAGATATTTTTGAGTGCAGAGTCAGGTGTAACCCCTGAGTGCTGCCAGGTATGGATCCCCCCCAAAAAAGAGAGACAAATTATTTGTCTTTAATAGAACAATTGGCAATTCCCAATGCACAACTGAACAAGAAAAACAATGTGGGGCTGGAGAGATAGCACAGCGGTAGGACATTTGCCTTACATGCAACCTACCTAAGACAGGCCCAGGTTCAATCCTTGGCATCCCATATGGTCCTCTGAGTCTGCCAGGGGCATTTCTGAGTGCAGAGCCAGGAGTAATCACCAGGGTGTAACCCAAAATACCAAAAACCAAAAAAAAAGAAAAAAAAAAAGAATAAAAGAAAAACAATGTATTTTGAAACCCTTATTTTACACAAGAACCATTCTACATGTAAAGAAATAAATGCAGGGCCAGAGAGATAGCATGAAGGTAGGGCATTTGCCTTGCATGCAGAAGGACAGTGGTTCGAATTCCGGCATCCCATAAGGTCCCCTGTGCCTGCCAGGAGCAATTTCTGAGTGTAGAGCCAGGAGGAACCCCGAAAAACAAAAACAAAAAATAAATAAAAGAAAGAAAGAAAGAAAAAAAAAAGAAATGCAAATAAAGAAATAATCATTTATTATTATAAATTTATTATTTTGACCAGATGAGAAGAAACTCATCTACTGCTGGTGAGAATATTGCCTGATTCAGCCACTGTGGAAAACAGTATAGAGAGTTCTCAGTAAACTTAGAATTAAGCTGCCATATGACCCAGCAATTCCACTTCAAGTTTCTACCCCTAGGGCACTAAAATTCATTCAAAAAGCACATGCATACCATTATTTATTGCAGCACTTAGTGAAATAGCTAAGATATGGAATCAACTTAAGTGTCTAAAAACAGATTGTTTATGAATATGTGGTATATTATTACAATGGCATACTATATAGCTATAAGGAATGATAATGAAATTATGTAATTTGCTGCAACCTGGATGAAATTGGAAGACATCAGTTTGAATTAAGTAAGCCAGAAGGAAAAACACAGAATGATCTCACTTAGCTATGATTTATAGAATCACTGGACAAGGAAATGCAATGTAGTAAAGTGGGGGATACCTAGATTACCCTTGGCCCCAGAGTAAAGTGTGGAGAAATATGAGAAGAAAAGAAATCAAGTGGGAAGTAAGAAGATGAAAACTTGAAGTAACAGCAGAACAGGGCTCTAGGGTCTGGGATTCATTTTTAACGTGGGGGAGCATTATAGCTATATATATAAAAACCATGGAGCCAACAACGGGACCCAGACTACAACAAATAAACTTTATAACATGTCTGTCTAAGGCGATAGGCTTCTGGTTTGGAAAGAAACTTGGGGTCATTGGTAGAGGGAAGTTGACATTGGACTGGTGCTAAAACATAATTTCTAAAAGTAAACTATCAATAACTTGAATAAAATTAAGTTATGGGAGGAGCCTGAGTGGTGGCGCTAGAGGTAAGGTGTCTGCCTCTCAAGCGCTAGCCTAGAATGGACCGAGGTTTGATCCCCCGCTTCCCATAGGTCCCCCCAAGCAGGAGCGATTTCTGAGCACATAGCCAGGAATCACCCCTGAGTGTCAACGGGTATGCCCCCTCCCAAAAAAAAAACCCCAAAAACCAACCAACCAACCAAACAAACAAACAAAAAACCCATTAAGTTATGGGGGAGGGTTTGGGCTACACCTGGCAGTGCTCAGGCTCAGTAGTTACTCCAGGCTCTGCACTTAGGAATTGTTCCTGGTAGGCTCAGGGGACCCTATGGGATGCCATTGCATAGATAGAACCTGAGTTGACTGTGCTCAAGGAAAACTCTCTAACTGCTGTACTATTGCTACAGCCCTAAATAAAATTATTCCCTAGTAAAATTTAAAAAATGTTAAACATATTTTGGTTCAATAGCTATTTGACCTTGTCTTTACAGCTACTGCAGTTGGCCTTTCTTACTAGTGGTCTCAGCAGGGGGCTGGCATAAAAGTGTGTGAGTGCTTCTGCAGAGCTTCTACACAGACTGACTCCAGAGGCCTCTGGGGAACTTCCCTGCACCCAGATCTTTTTATTCTATAATGGTCACTTGCCATAATAAACTGCAACTTTAGCCAAATGACTTTAGCTCTAACAGAACATTGTCAGTAGGCCTAGGAAGGAAGAGTCTTGCCACACTAATTAGGTCAAACAAAAGCACTTAGGGGTTACCTGAAGTAATTTTGATCTTTTACTAAAGACTTTTGGAACAACATTCTTGTTTTCCAGGACAGACAGGAATATGAGGTTGGGTAACAAAGGTGGCAGAAAGTATTATCTCATTATTCATATATATTTTTTCAAATTTCAAAAATGTTATCTCAGTGAAATCACGAAGTTTTTCATGATTGGGGCCAGATAGATAGCACAGCGATAGGGCATTTGCCTAGCATGCAGAATGACAGTGGTTCAAATTCCAGCATCCTGTATGGTCCCCCGGGGATATGCCGGGGTCCTAACAGGGGGGATTTCTGTTCATAGAGCCAGGAGTAGCCCCTGAACACTACCAGGTGTGATCCAAAAACAAAAACGAAAACAAAGTTATTCATGATTAGGTTTCAGGCATACACATAAAGCTGGCAGGTAAGTAGGGTAAGGATCTCCACAGCAACAATTTTTTAGGATGTAATAATAGTTCTTGGGATATAATAAAACCAAGATATGGGATTTGAAAGGGTTGCTCCTTTTAAAATAAGACCTTTATCTGGAGTGCTGCACTGCAGGCCCAAAGAATACTGGATTTCCTACAGAAAGATGCACCAGAAGGAACAAAGGTCAGGAAAGGACTATCAAAGAAGATTAGCCCCTGACAACCATCCTACAGCAGGACTTTCACCTGGGTAGAACGCCCCAGAAAGGGTTTAGGTTGGGAAAAAACCTATAAAGATTGCATGTATGTTGCCAGCCAACTCATACACATGGTCTCTCTCTCTCTCTCTTTCTCTCTCTCTCTCTCTCTATCTCTCTCTATCTTCTCTCTCTTTCCCTCTCTTTCTCTTTCTCTCTCTTCTCTTTCTCTCTCTTTCTCTCTCCCTCTCCCTCTCCTCTCTCTCTCTTTCCCTCTCTCTTTCTCTCTCTTTCTCTCTCCCTCTCGCCCCCCCTCCTTTCTCTATCTCCAGGATGGCAGTGGTAGTGAGTGAACACTGATCCCCTCACCAGTGTCCACTTCCTTCCACTAATCTCCACCCCCTTAGCCCAATTGCCACCCACTTTACCAGTGTACTGCTATGAAAGGCACTTTAAAATATGAGCTTACACCTTGGTTTACACTACTGTTGCTGATAGAGCTTCCACACATAACACTTTACTACCTTTCAGCACCACCTCCTCCTCCTGGTTGAATAGTTGATGTCCCCTCCATGTCCTATCCCCCAAGTTACGTGGTTCCTACTGAAAACCAGTTCTCATGATCTATGTATCCATTGACTTTGGGTATTCATTAATCCACCATTATGTTAATTTATATTCTACATATGAGATATCATTCTGTGTATCTTTGTGACTTACTTCACTCAGCAGCAATTTGCATAACTTTATTCTTATGGCTAAGTAATATTTTATTGTGTATGGAAACTACCATAGTAATAACTTATCTAACCCTCTTATCTTGGGCATTTGGGTTGTTTCTAGATTTTGACTATTGTGGATTCAAATGTCCAAAGGGCGCATGATAAATGCTCTCATCAGAAATCATCAGAGAATGTAAGTCAGTGAGATATCATCTAATACCATAGAGACTGGCACACATCCAAAAGAACAAGAACAGGGGCCTGAGCCATGGTGCAGTGGTAGGGTGTTTGCCTTGCATGTGACTGACCTAGGATGGACCTTGGCTCAATTTCCCAGTGTCCCATATGGTCCCCCAAGCCAGGAGCGACTTCTGAGCACATACCAAGAGTAACCCCTGAGTGTCACCAGGTGTGGCCTCAAAACAAACAAACAAACAAAACAAAAAAAGAACAAAAACAACCAGTGCTGGAGTGGAGGCAGGGAGAAAGGGACTCTCATTCATTGCCCTTGAGGATGTTGACTGGCCCACCCTTTCTGGAAAACAAGATGAATATTCTCACAAAAAAAATCTTGTATTGGAGGAGTAACTGATTTTTATCCTAATCAGGATATTTTTGTTTGCATGTGTTGTCCTACCTGATTAGGGAGAACCTTTGGATTGGCCTCCTATGCCTACCTGCTCTCCACCCATGGGGGTGGTCCTACTCTTCCCAATAATGACCAGAGGTCAGAGAGACTTCTGACCAGTTTTTGGTTCCAACGCTTGTCTGTCTGTCTGACTGGTGCAATTTTGCCTGCTTGCAGTTAGCTTGTGGTGGAAATTTCTGAACCTGTTTTATCTCCCTAACCTGGTGTGGTTTATTTCCTGTGTTGGTGTTGCTTTCAGACCTGCATTTCCCCAATTTCCTCTATAATATAGGAATTGAGTTTCCATTTGATCCAACAAACCCACTTTTTGGAATATTCTCCAAGGGCCCAAAAATAAAATGGATAAAGATCTTTGCACCCCTATGTTCCTTGCAGCAGTATCTACAATAGTCATTTATTTTTTAACATTTGTTTAAAGAAAATACAACACATAGTTGATCAGAATACATTTGTTTCTAATAAGTGAAAGCAAAGTTATTAAAAAATACATAGAAAGAGGGGCCATAGGGGCCGGGTAGGTGGCGCTGGAGGTAAGGTGTCTGCCTTGCAAGCGCTAGCCAAGGAAGGACCGTGGTTCGATCCCCCGGCGTCCCATATGGTCCCCCCCCAAGCCAGGGGCGATTTCTGAGCACATAGCCAGGAGTAACCCCTGAGCGTCAACCGGGTGTGGCCCAAAAACCAAAAAAAAAAAAAAAAAAAAAAAAAAAAAAAAAAAAAAAAAGAAAGAGGGGCCATAGTGATAGCACAGCTGTCGGGCGTTTGCCTTGCACACAGCTGACCCAGGACAGACCTGTGTTTGAATCCTGGCATCCCATATGGTCCCCAGAGCCAGGAGCGATTTTTGAGTGCAAAGCCAGGAGTAATTCCTGAGTGTCACAGAGCATGGCCTCAAAACAAACAAACAAACAAAACTAGAAAAAATAAAATGAAAGAGAATAAAGTTTAAAATAAAAAAAAGAAAGCTGGGGCCAGAGTGATAGCACAGTGGTAAGGCATTTGCCTTGCATGCAGCTGATCTAGGATGGACCTAGGTTTGACCCCCAGCGCCCCATATGATCCCCTGAGCCAGGAGCAATTTCCAAATGCACAATCAGGAGTAACCCCTGAGCGTCACTGGGTGTGGCCCAAAAACCAAGAAAGAGAAAATATAGCAGCAAGCACATTTGTGAAAATTATTGTATTTCCAATGAAGTAATTAATACAATGGCAGAAGCTCTTGTTGTTAGCTCTTGTTAGAACAAGTACCAAGCTTTTGTTAGCTATCCATTCTGTTACATTGGTATATTCCTGAAGTTTGGTCAGGTCAGTGTCCTGGAAGGGTATCATAGGGGTTTGATGAGGCAGGGCCATTAGGTAACTGGTGACTCTAGGTGATGGAGGCAGCAGTCATAAATTTGGCGGGTGGGAGCTTGGCTACCCTGTCTTTCTGAGATGGTCAGCTTTCTGCCGTGGTCCGGTGTACCAGTGGTCTTTCAAGGCTCGGTTTACATCTTGTATAAGACAAGAGTATGGACCTGGCCTGGTCGAACAGGGCCCCTCTATTTATTTTTAGGGTTACATCCCATCCTCAGTCCAGCAATTCTCAGTGACTGTGCTGAGCAACAAACCAGAAGACTCTGGGCCTAGGGTATCAAAGACAGCCTAGAGCTTGCCAGGTTATCTTCCCAGGAGAGAGAGGAGGGGGGAAAGGGACTTGAACTATTTTAATTCACCTGTATCAGGTGCTTTTTCCAAGCAGGAACCATATTAAAGGAATGCCTCTTGCCCTTAAGAAAGGCCAAACAGTCACAGTACATTTAAGCGTGACTAGGGAAGCATTCACTAAGATAGTGGATAATTACTTAGAACTGGACCTCAGATGCTGATGCTACATACAGATATTAAAGTTCTGCCATTAAAGATTACTGGTACATATTAGATAAGATTGAGATTAATTTTAAAAGGCAGTGTTGGCCCTAAAATTAAGAGGGGGTTTCTAAATTTTAAGTTATAAATTTTATCAACTTAGAAACAGCATTTGTAATGATGCATGGCTGTAAAGAGGCATGTGGGCCCAAGAGTACCCGAGCAATGGGGAAGAGGGCCAAGAACTTGCATGAGGAGTCAGAACCCGTG
Organism: Suncus etruscus; assembly: GCF_024139225.1. Classification (NCBI taxonomy): domain Eukaryota; kingdom Metazoa; phylum Chordata; class Mammalia; order Eulipotyphla; family Soricidae; genus Suncus; species Suncus etruscus. The sequence continues at coordinate 70,022,136 of NC_064850.1, forward strand.
TTCCTGTATGCCCAGCTATGTCTTCTTATCAGCCACCCCACATGGAAAGACTAAGACCATCATTTACCAGCAGCTATTAAAGTCTCATGTTTGCTGATCTTGGAGTCTCGACATCTATGCAGTTTTAGACAGGTGGGCTAGTTTTCAAAGTCTGTGAGAGATGTCCTCGAGACAAAATGCTTGGTTACATGCAAACATTACACACCTTTCTTTTTTTTTAGTGTGTCTACTATCTTAAAAAAAAAAAAAAAAAAAAAAAAGAGCGTTACAGCATGACCGAATTTCCAAACACTCAGACTCAACTCTCAGGAGAAGCAGCCCACCTGGCGGGACTGGAAGTGACTCAGGTACGCGCCTGGCCGTAGGTGGCCGACCAGTGGGCGGCGCTGGAGAGACGCGCAGGGAGGGAGGGGCAAAAATGTGGGCGGGACTAGATGAACCACGTGGCTAATTCGGGGCGGAGCTAGATTGACGGAACTTCCGGGAGGCGGGGCGAGCAAGCCGGAAGCCATTGGCAGCTGACTCTGACGCGGGGCTATGGAGGCTCCTGGCGCGCTGCTGGTGATGGGTGTGAGCGGCGCCGGGAAGTAGGTCCGGAGACGGGTGGCAGGGGACACCGGGAGGAGGGCTGACCGGCGGGGATGCGAGCCCCCCCCTTTTCCTTTGCGGAGAAGGAAAGAGTCCCCCATCCCCACTGGCCTCCTGGGCCTGCAGCGCTGCAGCTAGAGCATTTGCCATTTCCCTGGCACAGGGCTGTTGCCCCAGGTGGTCTCCTGAGCCCCATCAGGTGTGATCCCAAAACACAAAATGTAGGAGAGCAGGTCTGATCAAGTGATAGGCGGGCCTGTACATTCTGATGGTCGCACTTAGATTCATTGGTGTTTGTGCAGCGTTTTCGAAATTGAAAGTCAAACAGTTTCATTCATCATTCATCTGTCAGCTCGGACCTTCCGTGGCACATACTAAGTCTCAGACAGCAGGCCTTGCTCAGAGGCTCCCCATCAGATTAGGGGTGCGGGGCCCTCAGTAAATGCTGCCTAAGTGAAATGAATAGAAGGTGCACGAGTAGATGGGACTCAGCTCTCTTGTTTTGTAAGCAAGAAAATAGCCGCAGAGAAAAAGTGGTCTTGCACAGGAGCCTAGTCATGGAGTAACAACAGAAAATATGGCCAGATCTCAGATTTAGAGAGCCCTAAGGATTTCCACCACCTGCCCTGCCCTTTTAGAATTGAACAGTTAATTATTAGACACCCTTACAGCAAGAACTTAACAGCAGCAGTTCTAATGGTTTCGCAGTTTCTGTGTCTTCTAAGACTATGTCTCATATATTTATTCATTTTTGTTTTGGAGGCTATACCCAGCTATGCCCAGTGCTTATTCTTGGCTCTATGCTTAGGGATCACACCTGGCGGGATTTGGGGGACCATATATGCTTACTGGCCAAGATCTTATGGGTTGCCTGACTCAAACATGTCAACGCTAATGCCCTTTCTGCTGTATTATCTCCAACTCAAGTTTGTCTCTTTTTTTTTTTTTTTTTTTTTTGTGGTTTTTGGGTCACACCCGGCAGTGCTCAGGGGTTACTCCTGGCTCCATGCTCAGAAATTGCTCCTGGCAGGCACGGGGGACCATATAGGACGCTGGGATTCGAACCGATGACCTCTTGCATGAAAGGCAAACGCCTTACCTCCATGCTATCTCTCCAGCCCCAAGTTTGTCTCTTTTAAACCCTAAGTAACATTGTGGTGCTTTTAGGAGCTCCTTGAACCTGTACGAGTTGGAGGAGGTTATTTCCTATTGGACCCTTCCTCCCAATATCCTCAGAAGACTTTTGATCACTGTATGAATTCTGTATTTTTTTTTTTAGAAAATAATACTCTAGGGACTGGAGGTAGGACAGTGGTTAGGGCGCATGCCCAGCACTTGCCTGACCCAGATTTCATATCCAGTGCCATATGATTGCATTATATGATGCAGTCCCAGAGGTCCCTGAGCACCTTTGGGGTGGCCTAGTTGATCATCAGCACTGCAAGGTTGAGCAACACCACATTCTCAAGCTCTTGCACTAAACCATGGTCACATTGGCCAAGAATCAGTCAGAGGGACTCTGAGGTCTCCTGAGCAGCACTTGGGAAGCCCTAACACTTGGGTTTTAAACACTGCAAGAGTTTCATGACATTTATGTCTCCTGAGCACCACTTGGGACCTCACCCCTTACAAATCTACAAAACAGGAACCAAATCACTTCAAGGGTTTCCTGAGATTTTATGTCATTGTGGAGGGGGAGTTAGTAGTGGAAATTGAGTAATTATTTAAATACTTGGGGAAAACTAGGGGCTGGAGAGATAGCATGGAGGTAGGGCATTTGCCTTGCATGCAGAAGGACAGTGGTTCAAGGACAGTGGTTTGAATCGCGGCATCCCACTTAGTCCCCTGAGCCTGCCAGGAGTGATTTCTGAGTGCAGAGCCAGGAGTAACTGCTGAGTGTGGCTGGGTGTGACCCAAAAACCCAAACCAAAACAAAACAAAACAAAAAACTTGGAGAAAACTAAAGCCATGTTCTAGATTCTGTGCTCAGAAGTTTTACTACTGAGGCAGAATAAATAACTTGGAGGACTTGATTTCTGTCTGGCATGCCAGAAATCCAGGTTCCATCTCGCAGCACATGGTTTCCCAAGCACCCATTGGGAGTGACCCTAGAGCACAGAGCCAGGAGCACCTCAGGCATGACCCAGAAACCGAAACCAAACAAGGCATCACAGCCACTACTTTGTTATCAGTGTTATTGATGAAATCTGATGAGTTTTTTTCCCCTTTTTGGGCCACACCCATTGATGCTCAGGGGTTAATCCTGGCTATTGGCTCAGAAATCACTCCTGGCTTGGGGGACCATATGGGATGCCGGGGATCGAACTATGGTCCATCCTAGGTTAGTGTGTGCAAAGCAAACATCCTACCACTTGAGCCACTGCTCCGGCTCCGAAATCTGATGAATTCTGGCCAAGCATTCCATCTGTTTCTGAGGGTGAGCTTTTCAGGAAAGGGCACTGATTTGTATTGTCCTTTCCACAGATCGAGCGTGGGCACCATGCTGGCATCCGAGGTAACCTGTACTTATGTCTCTAGTCTATCCCATGCCCCATTATTGTCTTATTTTCTCCCTTTCCCTAGTTTTATGGCCTAAAGTGATTTATAAACACAAAAAGTTGCAGAATGAGACTCACAGGTAGTTTTCTTTCTCTTCTGGGCAATTACAGATAATAAGGGGAGAATAGGAGCTACACAGCATGATGAAGAGTTAGTGAAGTGGGGAGCTCCTCTAACTGCAGGGAGAAGAATGAAGTTGCTGTCAGTGACTTCACAGTAACAGTCACCGAATCACACTGCCTGCCACATGCACTTTCATTTTGTTTTAAAGCTCGGATGGAAATTCTATGATGCAGATGATTATCACCCAGAGGAAAATCGAATGAAGATGAGCAAAGGAATACCCCTGAATGACCAGGTAAAGTCTGCTGTCTGTTCCTGGCAAGAGTGAGCATGTCAGCTCATCCGTCATTCCTCCAGAACCCAGTGGAGCTCTACAGAGTTCCTAGGTCCTGGGAAGACTTAGAGGTAGGTGTTCCTAAAGCCAGTTTAGTTGCCCAGTAGCTCCTTTACATTATTAATTGGCAGTAGCCATTAACTTTTCTTCAAACTCAGCATCGTGAGAGTAACTCTTCTGCCTTACATGGGCAGGAGCTGGTGGCATCCTTGATTGCAGGATGTTAAACCGCAGAATTCCAAGAGGACAGAAGTTGTTGGGCCAGAGCAATAGCACATGGGTAGGGTGTTGGCTTTGCATGTGGCCAACCTGGATTGGATCTCCAGAATCCCATATGGTCTCCTGAACCTTCCAGGAGTGATTTCTGAGTATAGAGTCAGGAATAACCTCTAAGTGATGCTGGGTGTGGTCCAAAGACGGGGGCTAGGGGGTGGGGGAAGATAAATCTCCTGTGCCTCATTTGTCAGCAAGTTTGCCTTCTTTGAAGTGCCATCTGTCTGCTACCATCACCATATTTTGACATCCACTTCAAAACCAGAAAGATTTATGAGGGACTAGAGAGACAGTACAGTAGGGAAGGCACTTGATGTGGATATAGCCACCTTGGTTCAATCCACAGCACTCCATATGATTCCCTGAAATCAATGGATGTGGCCCCAAAGCAAAAACATGACTATCAAAAGACAAAAGAACAGAAACAAAGATTTTTGAAATTTAAGTATGGTCCCCCTGCATTCTAGGAGTGATTCCTGAGTGCAGAGCTAGGAATAAGCCCTTAACACAGCCTATTGGGCAAGGACCAAAAAAACCAGTGTGGCAATATAGGGAGAAAAGGGGGCAGGGTGGGTATGGTGGATATACTGAGTACCGGACAGGAGTGGGCTGTGGAAGTCTGAGTGAACATCAGGTTTAAGATTAGGAGTTTGGGGGCAGGAGAGATAGCATGGAGGTAAGGCGTTTGCCTTTCATGCAGAAGGTCATCGGTTCGAATCCCGGCATCCCATATGGTCCCCCGTGCCTGCCAGGAGCAATTTCTGAGCATGGAGCCAGGAGTAACACCTGAGCACTGCCAGGTGAGACCCAAAAACCACAAAAAAAAAAAAGAAAGAAAAGATTAGGAGTTTGGTTTTGATCCTGATGCCAGTGGGCAACTTCCAAAGAGCCATGACTGTTGTACTATCCACCCGTCCCCTCAACTCCAATAGCAATTTTGTATTGCTCTTCTCACTAGTCAGAATGCCTTCTCCTTCATATATACTTAGCTCTGTTCATCCTTCATGTCTCAACTCATCTGTTACTTCCTCAGGGAAGCTCTCCTTGACTGACTGAGGAGGAGACTCCTTTAATAAACTCTTAGAGTACTGTAAAGGCTCCATATACCACAATGCCAGCCTGGGGAGAATGGGTCTGGAGCTGGGGATGCTGCAGGAAATGAACCAAGCCAATGAGTATGGAACATGTGTGGTCCAGGAGCCTTCCACCTGTCCACCAAGAGGAAAAGGGGCTCCCCAAGCTGCAGCTTTATTAGGAACAGAGAATACACCCATGTGTGGGGGGAAGTGGGGGAGAGGAAGATCTATTTGGAACTTGTCCCACCTCGGTGAATCTATGATGTGTAAAGAGGACAGGGAAAGAGCCAGCTTTGTTTAGGGTGAAAACTGGTTATAACCCAACAGAATATCACTTGTTTTCCCTTGTCCCAACTGCAACATGACATTGACTTGTGACATGAATTGACTTATATCTGTAGCTGTTTTTTTCTTTTTTAATGTTGTGTATAGAGGGTTTGGGTCACACCTGACAGTGTTCAAGGTTTAGAGCTGGCTGTTCGGCACAGGGATTATCCCTGGTAGTTTTTGGGGACCAAATGCAGAGTCAGGGATCAAATTGTGTTTGGCAGCACAAAGGAGAAGTGCCTTTGCCCCAGTACTGTTCAGAAGTACTTCTGCTCTTCAGAAGAGCAGGATCCTGGCCATATCATGCAACTATTGTGTATTCTCAGGACCTGACACAGTGTCAGAAAATACCTATAGAATATCTGTGTGAATGGGATGGATGAGAGTAATGACTAGCACTACATTCCTGTATGTGCTTCTAAAACCAGAAGAATAGACTGGATTCTTTGGCAGAGTTGTCAGTTGAATAGTCAAGGGCCAGGTCCACAGAGCAGTTTAGTTTGGGGCTCCAGGTCTGCCTGCTAAGTGTGTACAAAGGTTAGCTAGATTGACTGGGTAAAGATCACCACTGTTGTCTTTACTCCCAGTGACTGACTTCACCTTTGTCCTACCTTGAACACCTTGAATCACTAAACTTACAGAATTAGTTCAGGAGCATTCTGGATATACTGCTACCCTCTTTATCTCCTTCATCTTCTTGTCCTCTTCCTTTCCTTCTATTTCTTTTCTTTTCTTTTCTTTTTTTTTTGTTTGTTTTGTTTTTGGGTCACACCTGGCAGTGCTCAGGGGTTACTCCTGGCTCTATGCTCAAAAATCGCCCCTGGCAGGTTCAGGGACCATATGGGATGCTGGCATTTGAAACCACCATCCTTCTGCATGCAAGACAAATGCCCTACCTCCATGCTATCTCTCCACTCCCTTCTCCTATTTCTTCTCTTACTTTTTTTCCCCTCACTCCCTAATTGATACTCTTTTCATAGTGCAGAACACTGCAGAAAAGATTTTAGTTTCATATAATGCTGTTTGCTTATTTTTGCTTTATTTTGATTATTAATGGAGTTAAATCATGAAAACAGCTTTAAAGACCATGTGTTTTTTTTTTTTTTGTTTTGTTTTTTTTTTTGGTTTTTTGGTTTTTTGGGCCACACCCGTTTGACGCTCAGGGGTTACTCCTGGCTATGTGCTCAGAAATCGCCCCTGGCTTGGGGGGACCATATGGGACGCCGGGGGATCGAACCGCGGTCCTTCCTTGGCTAGCGCTTGCAAGGCAGACACCTTACCTCCAGCGCCACCTACCCGGCCCCAAAAGACCATGTTTTTTGTTTTGTGTTTTTCTTTGTTTTTGGGTTTCAGTGATGCTGTAAGATAATTCCTGGCTCTGCACTCAGGATTTACTTCTGGCAGTACTAGGGGTATTGTATAGGATGTGGCAGATCAAACCCGTGACCTCTGCTTGTAAGGCAAGTGCCCTACCTGCTGTTCTACTGCTCTTGCCCCACTTCAGTGCATGTTATGGTTTCAGATCTAGTATTTAATATACTTTGTGCATCGTATGAGACAGTGATTCAGTTTCATTCTTTTATATTGATTAGGCTGTTTTCCAAGTGCTCAATTTTTGAAGAGGCTTTCCTTCTCCATTTTATGTTTTTGGTTCCTTTGTCACAAACTGTCTATATATATGAGTTCTCCATTTTATTTTATTGATTTGATGTTTGCTTTTATTCCAGTGATGCTGTTTGGGTTTTATTTGGAGTTTATATTTTTGATTTTTGGGTCACACCCAGCAGCGCTAAGGGGTTACTCTTGGCTCTACACTCAGAAATTGCTCCTGGCAGGCACGGGGGACCATATGGGAATTCGAACCACCGTCTTTCTGCATGCAAGGCATATGCCCTACCTCCATGCTATCTCTCCAGCCCTGATGCAACAGATTTTTGTATATTAGTTTTGTACCCTGAAATCAGTCTATTTCTAATATATGTGGTAGATTTTAATATTTCTTTTTCTTTTATTCTTTTTATTTATTTATTTATTTATTTATTTATTTATTTATTTATTTATTTTTTTGGTTTTTGGGTCACACCCGGCAGTGCTCGGGGGTTACTCCTGGCTCTATGATCAGAATTTGCTCCTGGCAGGCTTAAGGAACCATATGGGATGCTGAGATTTGAACCAATGACCTTCTGCATGAGAGGCAAATGCCTTACCTCCATGCTATCTCTCCGGCCCTGGATTTTAGTATTTCTATGCATATTACTATGAGTAAATAAATGTTATTTTTGGTTTGGCCACATCCAGTTGGGGTAACTCCTGACTATACTCAAATAAGGAATTTTACTTATTTTCCAATTTAATTGCTCTTCTTTCATTTTTCTTGCCCATTAATGGGGCTAGCTAGGAGTTCCACCTCTATGTTGAGTAATAGTGGAGAAAGAGTTCATCCTTGATTTGTGTCTTATCTTAAAGTAAAAACTTATTTTTTGCTACTAAATATGTTAGCAGTTATATGTTACATGACCTTTTACTATGTTGAATTCTCTTTTTGTCAAAAGCTTACTCTGCATATATCAAAATGATTGTATTATTTTATCTTTTTTTTGTTCATGTGTATTTCATTTCTTGTGTACAATGCATGTACCATGTACCACTTGGTTATGATGTATATTGTTTCATTGTATATCAGTTTTATAAGATTTTGTTGAGGATTTGTCTGTATCATTAAGGATTTGTAACTGCCCCCTTTAATGTCTGTGTGCTTTTAGTATCAGAGTAATGTTGCCTTCATAAAAATGTTTATAAGGGGCCAGAGTGGTGGCGCAAGCGGTAAGGAGTCTTACCAGGTGCCTTGCCAGCACTAGCCTCGGATGAACCTCGGTTCGATCCCCCAGCATTCCATATGGTCCCTGAGTGCAAAGCCAGGAGTCACTCGAGTGTCACTGGGAGTGGCCCAAAAACAAAACAAAACAAAAAACAACAAAAAATGTTTATAAGAATTCCCTTTTCTTCAACTTTTTGAACATCTTGAGAATAGTTACCAAGTCATCTTTGAGATTTGATAGAACTCACCAGTGAATTCATGTGGACTTGGGCTTTTCTTTGAGGGGAAGCTTTTTATTGTGCAGTTCTATTGCGTGTAATAGGCTTTTTCAGCTTTTCTGTTTTCTCTGGATTCAGGTTGAGTTAGTTGTGTGATTCTGAAAATTAACATTTTTCTTGTGAATTTTCTGTGTTCTTTATGTGGTGGTATAGCATCATTCATAGTACTCAGGATTCTTGGAATCTCTTTTTCCCTTAAGTATTGCTGGAGCCGGAGAGATAGCATGGAGGTAAGGCATTTGCCTTTCATGCAGGACGGTGGTTTGAATCCCGGTATCCCGTATGGTCCCCTGTGCTCTGCAGTCAGGAATTGCCCCTGGCAGGCAAGGGGACCATATGAGATGCCAGGAATCAAACCCGAGTCCTTCACATTTCTGCTGTGTGCAAGGCAAACACCCTACCTCTGTGCTATCTCTCTGGCCCCTAAATTGAAATCTTTAAGAGCAAATTTACTTCCTTTCTCAAGTCCCCAGGAAAGTACTTTATTGTGGCTCCCATTTTAAGATTCATCCTTTGTTTCAGTAGCTTTATAAGATGACAATGCCTGTGATTTGAAGCCAGATATGCTACTTAAATGTCAAACCCACTCTGAAGAGATTATCCTCCGTGCCCAACTCTCTAGCAACCTTCTATGAAGAGATCTCTTTTGGGAAGCATGTCTTAAAAGTGTCATAAAAGGACTATCTTAAGGGGTCAAAGTGATAGCATAGCTGGTAGGACATTTGCCTTACACAAGGCCAATCTAGGTTTGATCCCTGGCATTCCATAGGGCCCCCCAAACCTTCAGGAATGATTCCTGAGCTCAGAACCAGGAGTAACCCAGGCATTACCAGGGGTGGCCCCCAATCAAAACAAAGCAAAAAGGCTGGTCTGATGGCAGTGGTTTATCAGAACTTATTAACATTAGTATCACAAAAGTTGGTATATAAGCCCCCCACTGCTCAATTTGACTGGCTTAAAAAAAAAGAAGTCACTTTAAATGTGCTTTTTTTTGGTCATCCCTTTAACCCAGAACACAGAAAAGGCATACCAGTAGTGGTGCTCGTACTCCTGGTTTTTCTTAAGGAATCATATGGGATACTGAGGACTGAGCCTCAGTCAGCAGCAATGTGTGAGGCAAGCTATATCTGCTGTACTTCTATCACTATGGTTGAAGCTTAAAATTCTACACTGTTAAATTTTGAGCCATCATGTCTACCTCCACTTTTATCTGACTATGGCCCAACCCAGATTCTAGTCTATTTGGTCCCCTAGTCAAGTGCCAGTCCCTTCCCCCCACTTACCACATTTTACCTGTGACCTCCTTAAAATATCCTGGGGCCCACAAGGGAACATGGCTCTTGGTTGAGAAACATTTATCAAAATACTGAACGGAAAGTAAACAGAAAGTACACAGAACACTGAGTGGGTTTCTGAAATGTACAATAAAACCCTTGTAAATGAAGGAAGGTGAAGATTCATATTTAGGCTAGAAATGGCAACATTTTTACCACTGACTGGGGAGATGCTTTTCATGCAGGTGTCCCAGGTTCACTGATCAGTATCACATGACAATGTTAGTGTGGCCAGACACGAAAGAACAAAAATACTAGAGGGTTTAGGGCCAGAGCAATAGCACTGTGGGTAGGACATTTGCCTTGCATGAGAGGCAAGGACCACTTTCTAAGTGGGCTCAGGCTGACTTGGGGGAGGAGGTGGTAGGTATCATTTATGCTTCTGAAGTGTTCTTGTATGTCAATCTTCATGCACAAGATCTGGTCCACCCAGCAAGGCTGCCAAGTGGCATGAGTTTGTGATGGGGGATGGGATGTTGAACTGGCTGGAGGCCTCAGCATCCTTGATCCCCATCCTAGACTGTTCCCAACCCCTTGACAGAATGTGGGCCTTGGGAAGCCCAGCTTCTACCCATGGATTAGTTATTTAACCCAAGGCAAACTAAGAGTCATCCATGTATAAATTGGAGAATTGTTGTGAAAGGAAGGGCCTTTGCCCTCCACCACACCAGGAGACTTCAACTCTGGAACTTTCTGTGCTCCTACAGGAGTCACACATGGATCTATCCCCCAGGCCCAGGGCAAACCACATTCCTTCCTGCTTCATGCTTTGTGCTTCATGGTAGCCAGTGATTGCAGGATTAAATGTTATTTAAGTTTTCCAGCCTAGCCCTTCACCTGCCCACTGAGGAGCCCAGAGAGGAGTGGTAGCCACTTGTCTGCACTCTGGCAACAGGGCCTCCTTCCTAGAAGTGCATAGATGTGTCTCTCAAGTTAAAGGAAATAAGCATGTCATGTGCTATCACAAATTGCCTTAAAACTGAGCATCTTGGGGCCAGAGTGATACACAGTGGTAGGGCCTTGCATGCTGCTGATCAAAGATGGACCTCGGTTTGATCCCTAGCATATGGTTCCCCGAGCCAGGAGCGATGTCTGAGTGCATAGCCAGGAGTAACCCCTGAGCGTCACCGGGTGTGGCACAAAAACCAGAAGAAAAAAAAAAGACTGGGCATCTTAAGAGACTAATTTCTCACTTTAATTTGGGTGGTGGGTGAACAGACCTGGATCTGCACTAAGGAATTACATGGGGCACCAAACCCAGGTTAATTGTGTGCAAGGCAAGTGCTCTGCCTACTGTTCTGTCTCTTCACATTTTTTTTTGGGTGGGGGGCACACCCATTGGCACCCAGCCAGTACTCCTAGCTCTGCACTCAGAAATCATTCTTAGCAGGTTCAGGGTACCAGATGGGATGCCCATTGAACTTGGGTCAGCCACCTGAAAGGCAACTCCCCCCTACCTGCTGTGCTATGGCTGTGGCCCCAAACATGGCTCTGAAGACTTTTTGGGGGAAATAGGGATTTGGGGCCATACTCAGCATCACCCATGGGTTACTCCTGGCTGCGCTCAGAAATCACTCCTGGAAGGACTGAGGAACCAGATGTAATGCTAGAGATCAAACCCGGGTCAGCTGTGTGCAAGGCAAACACCCTACTTGCTCTGCTTTCATTTCACTTTGGCTCTTAATATTTCTTGAAGTTTGAAGATCAGTATGTGAGCAGCCTGGTGATGGCTCTTTCTAGCCTTCTTACTGGATCCTCATGGGGTTAAGTGCCTCTCCAGAGGTCAGCATGTATTAACTTCTGGTCTGTCTGCCAATTTTATGCCAATTTTATGAGAGTTTATGAGGTCAGAATGATGTATTTAAACCAAAACATCTCCCAATAATACCACACTGGGACTTCTACACATGTACAAAACTGTCTGCTCTTGTATATGTTCACATTTTTTTTATTTCTGGGCCACACCCGTTTGACACTCAGGGATTACTCCTGGCTATGTACTCAGAAATCACCCCTGGCTTGGGGGACCATATGGGACGCTGGGGGATCGAACTGCGGTCTGTCCTACGCTAGCGCTTGCAAAGCAGACACCTTACCATTTTCCCGGCCCCATATATTCACATTTTATAATGAAATGGACTTTTTTGGGGGGCACACACCTGTGATGCTGAGGGTTTTCTCCTGTCGGTGCTCAGGGAGGACCAGATGAAATGTTAGGGGTGAAATCAAGTTAGCCGCATGCAAGGCAAGCACCTTACCAGCTGTAGTATCACTCTGGTCCTTAAACATCATTTTTTTAATGCATGACACCAATCATTATTACCTACTCTAGGAAAGAGAACATGTCTCTGAATGATTTCTTTATTTCCCCCTTTATTCTGAAGGATTTCTTTATAAAGCACTGTAGGATGTACCATATAACATTGTCTTAGCTCTTTGGCTAAGTAGAAATTTCCAATGATGCTTTCATCTGAGGATTTTTCTTTTTTGAGAAGGGAGGATATGAAGAGAACCAAGGTCAGCTGACATAGGTTATGTGAATATCTCCCTGCACTGAGCAGCAGAGGTCCCTAAAATGTCATGTAATACACCCAAGACTTGGAAACATGTCAGTGGGAAGACAGATGAAAGGGCTATTTCTGTTGGTGTGCAAAGAATGAACCAGGAAAATGTCTTAGTGCTTTACTGCCCAGCAATGTTTGACTCAACTTTATGCATGGCCACTAAGATCTGTCTGGACCTTAGATTAACACTTAATAGAGTAATAATAAATGAATAATTATGTATGAATAATATGTTGACACTATTAACATTATTTCTGGAAATGACACCTGAAGTCTCTTTGCATTAATTTCAGGACAGAATTCCATGGCTCTGCAAACTGCATGACATTTTACTAAGGTAAGAGAAGATCTTGGAATAAACCAGAGTAAAGGAAGTCTATTAGAAAATAAAAGAGGGAAATATGCTTTACAACCACAACTGATAGATATGAAAGAATCCCAGAATGGCACACATTCTATCAAGGGACCAGACATGATGCTGGAGTTCAAACCCAGGCCAGCAGCATGCAAGGCAAGTGCCCTACCCACAATTACTATCTCTTGGTCCCCTCAATGATCTTAGAGTCATAAATATATAGTCTAATCTAGAAATAATTCTAGACAGTTCCAGTTACTAGCTGGGAATCTTGGTCAAATAGCTTGCTTTTATCTGTTTCTTCATCTAAAATAGGGGATAAACATAGTTCCTACTAGTTTTGAGGTATTAGAGGTATTAACAATTTGAAGAATTAGAACAGTATTTAACGTAGAAGTGCCCAAACAATAATAAATGAGTGCTACCACTACGGTAGCTGTATCACTGTACCTTTTATTCCCTCTACTGAATGAGGATATAAGATCCTTGATAAGTCAGCAATTGGTCACTAGTATTGGGATTCTAAATTGTCAAGATCTGTAGCATACTACTTCCACCCATCTGCTTGGCTATAGGGAATTCTAGTTGGGACATGCCAGATTGAGAAAAGGCAGGGAGTGTGCTACAGCTTTTTTTTTGTTTGTTTGTTTTTTGGGCCACACCTGGCGGTGCTCAGGGGTTACTCCTGGCTATCCGCTCAGAAATAGCTCCTGGCAGGCACGGGGAACCATATGGGACACCGGGATTCGAACTAACCACCTTAGATTCTGGATCGGCTGCTTGCAAGGCAAACACCACTGTGCTAACTCTCCGGGCCCAAATTTTGCTTTATAAAATGAAATCCAATTTTAAGTGTGAAACTATCTGATCAAAAAATGCTATGATTTTGAAATCAGTTTTCTTTAGTGACACCATTCTGGCATACGTATCAACTTCATTTTAGCTTAGGGCTTTGGTGTCAAAATTAGAGCTCTAGAAGTTAAAAACTCAATCAAGCCCACCTGTACCTAATCTTACCATGGGTACACCCAGGAATCCTGCTCACAGCCACAATTTTCCTGATAGAAGAAAGGGCTGGATTTCCCACCAAACCCCCAAAAGAATAGCCACCAGTCCTTCCCAGGAAATCAGGTACCAGATACCTCTGTGGCACCCTCAGAGAAGAGGGCATGGGGAGGCAGATTCTTTCTGCATGAGCCACAGCAGCCAAAAATCACCCTCGACACCCTCCCAACAGAAATGGCCCATCTCTGATATTCAACCACATCAAACTTCCAACCATTCATTTTGTTTTAGATCTATATCCTGGACAACACAGCTGCATGTGGCCACGTGACCCCTCAATTGTGCAGTAGTGTCAGCGGTGTAGTACCACAAGAAATCTAATGGAAAAATTATCAAGTAATCTACCAGTCTTAGTGAGCCTATGCAGTAACACTGAAGGTTCAGCTAGCACAAACCATAGCCAGTAAATCCTTAGATACTGACTTTAGAAAACACCATGGAGAGATGTATTATTTCTAATTGACTCGATCTAAGTTTTGAAATTCCACTTGCCTCTGTGTTATAACAAGCTACATGAAATAAATTTGTGTCTGCTTGGAGGCAGGCTACGTTGGAGGGTAGGGAATTGTGGACACTGGTGAAGGGAGGGTGACACTGGTAGTTAGTGTTTAGGCATTTAATGCCTGAAATGCCTGTATTATGAACTTAGCACATCATGGTGTTATAATAAAAATGAGCAGAAAACAAAACAAGAGATGCAGGACAAGAGCAATAGCACCAATGGGTAGGGCATTTGGCTTGCATGTGGCTGACCTGAGTTTGAGTTCCAGCATCAAAACGGTCCCTCCAGCCTGCCAATAGTGCAGAGCCTGGGAGTAACCTCTGAGCAACACCTGGTGTAGCCACACGTAAAAAACTAACTAAATAAAATAAGTACCCCCCAAAAAGAAAATTGACACCAAAAATAGGGCCAGAGCAATAGCATAGCAGTTACGGGTATTCACCTCGCATGCAGCCGTCCCAGTTCGATACCAAGCATCCGATATGGTCCCCCAAGCCTGCAAGGAGTGATTTCTGAGCAGAGCCAGGAGTAAACCAAGTGCCAACTGGTGTGACTCAAAACAACCACCACCAAAAAACCCTTCTCTATCAGAGGTCCAATATTCAGGGATGACTCCTGGCTCTTCGCTCTGGGATCACTCAAAGTGGGCTTAGGGGACCATATGAGATGTTAGGATCAAACCTGGGCTACCTGTAAGTCAGTACCTACCCACTGTACTTTAACTCTGGACCCCAAAATCTTAAAGTCATAGCTTGCTACTGACTTTAATGCTGATGCCCAGAAGCCTTAGTTATAACTGACATTTTGATATATGTTGTATTCAGAAAGGTAGAGAAAGATGTTAAAATCACATGGCAAATAAATTCAATGTACTGTACTAATTCTGCAAATTTAAAATGCTTTCACTCCTCTGCTCCACTTTTTAAATAGAGATGTAACTTCAGGACAACATGTGGTTCTAGCATGTTCAGCTCTGAAGAAAATGTACAGAGACATCTTGATCAGAGGAAAAGACAATACACCTTGGAAGTATGCTGAATCTAGCAAGGAAGAAGAGCCAGCTGAGATGAAACTCCTTGTGGTTTATCTGAGTGGGTCACCTGAGGTTATTGCCGAACGTCTGTCCAAAAGAAAAGGCCATTTCATGTCCCCTGATTTATTGCAGTCCCAGTTTGATATCCTGGAACCACCATCAGCTCCAGAAAATTTCATCCAAGTCAGTGTGGAAAAAAACCTTCCAGAGATCATCACTGATATTATGAAAACAATGAAATAATATTTCCAGTGGTCCAAGATATAATTAACCAAAAATGTCTATCTCATTCCAAATTTTGTTCTAGAATCCTTGTCAAGTACTGTATTCTAAATTGTTAAGGTAATCGAGATGTGCTTGCTTGGGTATTTTTGTGCAATGCTCAGGGGTTACTCCTGGCTCTATACTCAAGAATCACTCCTGGTGGTACTCGGACCATTTGGGATGCCAGAGACTGAATCCAACTTGGCCGCATGCAAACACCCTACCCACTGTACATACTGCTCTGGCTCCATGTTTGGGTGTATTTTTAAGAATTTGTGATGCTCCTAAACATTGGTTAATAAGAAGGAACTCTGAAAGTGAAAGCTTCAGGAATACATGTGACCTAATCAAATACTCAAGAGTCGGGCTGGCTAGGTGGCGCTGGAGGGAAGGTGCCTGCCTTGCAAGCGCTAGCCAAGGAAGGACCATGGTTCTATCCCCCAGCATCCCATATGGTCCCCCAAGCCAGGGGCAATTTCTGAGCGCTTAGCCAGGAGTAAACCCCTGAGCATCAAACGGGTGTGGCCCCAAAAGCCAAAAAAAAAAAAAAAAAAACCCAACTCCAGAGTAATAGTGTAAATCTATTTTTAACATTTTGATCATTTCTGTATTCAAATAATTAAAATTTAACTATCCTTGGTACCCCTTACAAATTGATTTCAGTAGCAAACTTTTGGTAGCAGATACATATATGAAAATCAGTAAGAATCAATTCAATCAATAAATTATTTCAAACACCTTACATTGAAGTTAACTTCAAACTAAACATACTTGTGTGTATATATATATATACATACTAAGTTCACAGATACAATAAATTGCAAAGGCAGATCCTGAATGAACAATACTTCCATGAGACCAAGCATGTGTCAGTATACCTACCCTTCTGCCATGAACGTCATTGGTCACCCTTTTAGGAAGAGGCTGGAGAGTGAGAAATAGCAGAGTAGCATCTGCTTTTGTCATGACATAAAATATCAATGGGCAGTAATGAGCAGAGAATGGCTACTGGGTAGGGTAAAATGGTAAGGGGTAGTGAAAAGTTGATGCAATCCTGTTATCAACTGCCATAGGCTATGCTGAAGCCTTTTCCCATCAAGTTTTGGGAATATGCTTTTTCGTAGCCAGAGCCAAGTTTTGAATTTGCACGTTTTCTTTCATAAAGGCATAGACTCTCTAGGATAACATATTATGAAGTGTTGATGGGACAAAATAAAACTAAAGGGTGCTTCTAGTGGCTGGACAATGTCTAAGAAAATGCAGCACCAGACTTCTGCCAGGTTATTTAAGTCACTATCTGCTGACCTCTGGTTTACAACCATTAATAAATATTTAGAGCATAGGTCATTAAGTTATCCATCAGACTTTGATGAAATACTTCCAGAATTAGAGAAGGTTATCAATGCATTGTTCTTAGTGCTGGGTACTATGATGGCACTAGTAAATGAAGATTCAAAGCCCTGGTTTTGGAGGGGTAGGAAGATAATTAATGAAGGACACACAATGAAGGATGTGATTGGAGCCTTGAAAACAGATAACATAGGGTTAAAAGTCTAGCCTCAATTCCCTTCCATACTGGAGGTCAAAGTACTTCCTCTGATGCAAGACTTAAGTCAGGGGCCAAACCAAAAGCACAGCGGGTACGGGTAGGGTGCCTTGCAAACAAACAACTAAGGTTTAATCCCTGACATCCCATATGGTTCCCTCCCCCCAAACTTGCTGGGAGTAACCCGAGTGCCACTGGGTGCTGTCTCCCCCCCCCCCCCCCCCCGCAAAAAAAAAAAAAAACTAAACAACAACAACAAAAAATTAAGCTACACGGCCAGGCTCAGCAACATCTGGCCTATCATTCTGTCTTTATCTTGCCAGTTCCTACCACATACCACTCATCACCGGTATTGGTGATTGACAGAAAAGACAGTAGTGATTCTTGGCCTCCACTGAATGCTAGACTTACTTGAGGAATTTATTCAGATGCCTCCTAGTACCCAAAGCCCAAGTCAGCAGCACTGGGTATGAGGGGCCCAGAGCAACACTGATCAGCATCATGTGGAATCTGCATGGTCTGATAACAGGACTATGATTGATTGGCTTTCTAAACTGTTATAGTATCATGACCCCAAATGGAAGAGAGGCTGTTCAGGGATTGAAAGGAACCTAATCCAGCAACTTCCAAGAGGTCACAGATATCTCTGTGTAAGTAATGGTTTAGGCAGGTGACAAAGTGGGAAATTCATGGTTTCCAGAAGATAGTAGAAGGAAGCAAAATTGTGGGTGTGGACTATTCCCTTTTCTGGATAAGGATACTTTGATGGACATGGTCTTATGTATAGGAAATCATAGGTATGGTATTTATAAAGGCCCAGCTGGCCTTTCTTACCCTCAAATGTGTTTCCTCTTAACTTAGGAGGAAATAGAGGTCTGTCTTCCAAGTTCTTCTCATTAAGTGAATACATGAGACAATGAAAATAGTGTAGACATGTCTTTATAGTAATCAAATCTATCAGCAGATGAATAATAATGTCATTTACTCAAAGAACAGGGTATTACTCAGCCATAAAAAGGAATAAAAACTGGTACATTACAAGGTTTATTGAGGCCTTTGAAATAGTTCCCATCTGTATCAAATATTTCTCATCTGCATCTTAATTATTTTCTGTTTGTCTTGTTTTCCCATTGCCTTTCATTGGTTTTTCCCTTTGGGGAGGGCTTGAATTGGATTTCAATAAATGGAATACAGGAGAGCTTAGCTGGGGCTGTCATCTAGGCTTGTGGTTCTGTGTGTTGGGAGTCACTGGCTTGTGGGTGAACAGCTTGCAGTGTGAGTTTCCTTGCCTGGTATATCTTCCATATATGTGTGGATTACTTAGTGCTGAGAATTGTTAATGAACCAACTTCTCCTGTCCTCCCTATGTAGAGAGCATGGGATGTCCCTTTCCCATCTGGGAACTGTGGGATAATCAAACCTCAACCCAACTCCCAAAAAACATCTTGTTACAGTACATGCTACAACATGGATGAATTCTATAAAGCATTATGCTTAGTGGAAACAAGCCAGGAAATAAAGACATTATTTGGTTTTATAAGATAGGAAAATTCACAAAAACTATTAGTGACTGCCAAGGAATTAGGGAGGATAGACAATGAGCCAGCATTTTATCGTGAGGGCAGGGGAGGGATAATGGAAATGTTTTAGAATCTGTGGTGACTAATTAGGTACCACTGAATTTATTACACATACTGAATTATACATTTAAAATCTTTTTTTTTTTTTTTTGACAGTGCTCAGGGTTTACTCCTGGCTCTATACTCAGAAATTGCTCCTGGCAGGCTCAGGGGACCATATGGGATGCCAGGATTCGAACCACCAACCTTCTGCAAACAAGGCAAACGCTTTAACTCCATGCTATCTCTCCAGTCCCTAAAATAATTCTTAACAGCTAAAATCCAGCCAAAACCCAAAACAGAAACACTACTGTAAATAAAAAAAACGTGTTACTAAAAAAAACTGCCAAATACCCAGGACTAGAGCAAATGGCTCCCCTTAGTGTCACTTGAAAAATGAGTAAGAGTGGGGTTGAGAGGTGGCACAGGGCATAAGGCATCTTGCCTTGCACACGCTAGCCTAAGACAGACCTTGGGTCAATCCCCTAGCGTTCATATGATCCCCTAAGCCAGGAGTGATTTCTGAGCACATAGCCAGCGGTAACCCCTGAGCGTCACTGGGTGTGGCCCAAAACCCAAAAAAGAAAAATAAGAGAACTAAGAGGAAGCAGGCCCAGTTCCCAGTAGCTACACACTTTTTTTTTTTTTTTTTTTTTTATAGATTATAACAAGGGTATTTTTCTAGTGGTGTCATCTTCATCCAACGAAGTACTGAGTTGTTAGTGCTGGACGGCATAGGCTATGCAGTTATTTAGAAAAAAGTGGAATTACTATAGGTGTTCTAAATGAAGAGGCACATTTTATTGGGGGGGGAGAGGGGTCTGTCCATGCAGTGCTCAGGAAGCCACACATTCCCCCAATCTCTTGACTCAAAGCCAGCAGTTTGAAGGATGTTGTCCTGGTGTTGCTTGAGTCATACAACGCTGTGGGGGAGGAGAGAGGGAGAACTGGAAGAAGGAAGGGGAGAGAGGAAGGAGGAGGAGCAGAAGGAAGAGGAGGAGATGGCACTAGTGGTGGATTACCTAAGCCATCCTGGTGATTTTGAGTCTCTATAACCACACCTGTGATGCTCAGGGAACCATAAAATTGGATGCAAGTATAAAGGAGTATGGCAATAATGGTTATGAGATGCAATGGACAACTTCAGAAAAGCTTTGGAAAACCAAAGACCTTGGCTAGCCAAGAAGAGATGATTGAATAAAATGTGACATACACTGATGACAAAATAGTGGTTAGAAGAGTAATGAAAACAGGAATGGAAAAACAAGTAGAAATGTGGGTGATCCTGATGGTGATTTGAGCCTCCAGGGCCACCTCCAACTGATTGCTGGTGAAGGGCAATTATACATTTGATGGTGGGCATGATGTGCCATATACAATCGAGGTGTAAATCTGTATACCTGAAAGGTAAGACAGGATTGTAAACTAGTATGTCATTTTGAAATCCTGAGTTTTAAAAAATACATTACATATAGATATCGAGCTGTAAAATGCAATAAAGTATTGATAAACAGCTGTTTTAAGGGCAAAATGGTGAAGATAATGACTGATGAGGGTTCCTTTTAGAATGATTAAAATTTAATCTAGTTCTTCTACAATAGTTAACAAGTAGATAAGCCAAGTGAATTCTGCAGAACATTATTTCTCCCTTTTCTAGGATTACGTGTGTAGTAAATATAAGATGATAGTCCTCATTTGATAGCGGACTTGAGAGCCATCCCCTAAATCTGGGTAAGTGAAGACTTACTTGACTATGAGAAAATGGGAGAAGTGATAAACAGTTATCAGACTTTAAACTGAAGCTTTCATTTTTCTTGAAACATTTTTTGAAACTTTGCTACCATATGTTTGGGTCATAGGAAGCCTAATTAGCCATGGTGGTAAAACCCATGTGGAGACAAATGGATATGCCCAACATGTATATAGCAATTTAACAGTTATGGGTGCCGAAAAGTTAAACCTAGAACCCAACTGCTCTAGCTGTAATCCCTAAACACTGCGGTTCACTCATAAACCAAATAACTCATTTTGTTTGAACACACCGAGTTTTGGGGTTGTAAAACAGTGAAAATTTGTCCCATCTGTGGTGTGAAGTAGGGGTGGGTAATAAGTACTTGAATAGATTTAGTTTGGGGTCACACTCAGAATACTGGGCAACTGTTCCCAGTAGTGTTTAAGGGACAATAGCTGGAAATCTGGGGCTCCTTCAAAGCAAAAGCTACAGTCCTTAGAATCATCTTTCCAACCCCCAAATTCTTTTGTAAAACAAATTACTTTTAGTATATATGTAATTACTATGTAATCTATTAAAGAAATAGGGCCAGGGCTAGTGAGATGGTACAGTGGGGAAGGCACTTTTTGCCTTGCATGTAGCTGATCTGGGTTTGAACCCTGGTATCTGTATGGTCCCCTGTGCATTACCAGAGTGATACCTGAATGCAGAGCCAGGAGTGGCGGTACCCTTAAGCATCACCAGATGTGGCCCAAAAATATAAACAAATGAATAAGAACAGCACTGTCCAAACGAGTGGTAGCAGAGATAAACAAATGGGACTACATTAAACTGAGAAGCTTCTGCATCTCAAAGGAAACAATGACTAGGATACAAAGGCCACCCATGGAATGGGAGAAACTAAACACCCAATAATCTCCATCAGATAAGGGGCTAATATGTAATATATACAAGGTACTGACAGAACTTAACAAAAAAACCTTCTAAACCCATGAAAAAATGGGGGAAGAAATGAACAAACACTTTTTTGACAAAGAAGAAATACAGATGGTCAAAAGGCACATGAAAAACTGCTCCACATCACCAACCATCAGGGAGATGCAAATCAAAACAATGAGGTACCTCTCACCCCACAGAACCTGGCACATATCACAAAGAATAAGAACAATCATTGCTAGCAGTGATGTGGGGAGAAAAGAGTCTCATTCACTGCTGGTAGGACTGCCTTCTAGTTCAGCCTTTCTGTAAAATAATATGGATATGCCTCAAAAAACTGAAACTGAGCTTCCATATGATCCAGCAATACCACTTCCAGGTATATACCCTAGGAAGACAAAAACAATAAAAAAATGCCCTCTGCACATCTATGTTCTCTGTAGCTCTGTTTACAACAGATGAGTGGCTAAAGAATCCGCGGTACTACACAGTGGAATAAATACTAGGCAGGTGACAGGAAAAATGAAGTCATGAAATTTTTTTATACATGGATGGACATGGAAATTATGTCGAGTGAAATGAATGAGAGGGAGACACAAATACAAAATAGTATCACTAATCTGTGGGATTTAAGAAAAATAAAAGATAGTAAGGTAATAATACCCAGAGACAACAGAGATGATGTTTGGAAGAACCAGCCATGATATGAAAGATTGGTGAGTGCAGTTAACTACACCAACTACTATCATGAAAATGGTAGTGAGAAAAATAGAATGTCTCAAACACAGGCATGGGGTGGGGGAGAAGAGACATGGGGGGCATTGGTGGTGGGAAAGTTGCACTGGTGAAGGAGGTGTACTTTTTTTTGACTGAAATCCAATATAGACATATTTGTAACCATGGTGTTTAAATAAAAAAGTTAAAATAAAAAAACTTACACAGATGAAAAAATCATGGGAAAAAACGAATTAGGGTCTTTATATAGCTTTGCATTTTGCGGATAAAGTTTATAGAAAGTCCTTTGTGAGTCAAGATTTACCAAGAAAGAATGGGCTGCAGAACTAGGATGGCTTAGTTATAAGTAAGCAGCCAGAAAAAAAAAAATAATCCCAGTAAGCATAATTTGAATTGCAATCTAAGTGTCTGCTTCACTATTGTCCCAGATTTGGCAAGATAAGCCTTATTTTACACTAAATTTCACTGAAATATACCATTATGAAGGATTGCCCTATAAGAGCTAGTCAAATAGGCAGGGATGCAATATTCTCTCTGACTAGCAATGGCACCATCCAGGTGAAGAAAATGATGGCAGGAAGGACTAAGAAACCATTTCCCTCACTTCTCATTCCGGTACATCTTGGGAATTAATTTTAACTTACTTTGATCATTAAAATTGATAAGTAATTCATTTCCCTTTGTATTTTCTCACTCGGAGGCCCATATGCTCATACGCTTCTACTAAACCAACTCATGCCACAAAAATTAAAATACAACAAACATGCTATAGTAATTTCAACTTAAAAGAGGGTTGGCGTGAAATAACATGGAGGTAGGGCATTTGCCTTGCATGCAGGAGGACGGTGGTTTGAATCCCGGCATCCCATATGGTTCCCCGAGCCTGCCAGGAGCAATTTCTGAGCGTATAGCCAGGAGTAACTCCCTGAGCACTGCCGGGTGTGACCCAAAAACCAAAACAAACAAACAAAAAGTTGGGGCTGGAGTTGTGGCAGAGTGGTAGGGGGTTTGCCCTGCATGTGGCTGACTAGGACTGACCACAGTTCGATCCCCCAGTGTCCCATATGGTCCCCCAAACCAGGAGTGATTTCTGAGTGCATAGCCAGGAGTCACCGAGTATGCACCCCCCCCCAAAAAAAAAGCAAATTTCTACACTGTGCTTATCACAACTTTGCCTCCATAGTTGTCTCCCCCCCCCCCCCCGCCCCCAGTTTCCTGATACTTCCCTTTGGTTCCCTCTCACCAGTTTTTCATACTCAGCAATTCTATAGTCATGATCAAATTCATGATCATGATTCAAATTCAAATCCATACTTCCCTTTGGTTCCCTCTCACCAGTTTTTCATACTCAGCAATTCTATAGTCATGATCAAATTCATGATCATGATTCAAATTCAATCCATGCTGAATACTTGAAGCAATAGCATGTGACAAAATTCATTTATTATCTTTCTTTGTCCCTGCAAGTTACTTAACTTCCTTTAAAGAATCACTAGGTCCTCACCTTACATTTTCATTTTCATCAATAGCCAGACTCTGGAAACAATCAAGATGCCTCTTAACAGAAGAATGGCTAAAGCAACTGTGGTACATATACACAATGGAATATTATACAGCCATCAGGAGAGATGAAGTCATGAAATTTTCCTACATATGGATGTACATGAAATCTATTATGCCGAGTGAAATAAGTCAGAGGAGAGAGACACAGAACAATCTCACTCATCTATGGATTTTAAGAAAAATTAAAGGCATTATTGTAATAATACCCAGAAACAATAGAGATGAGGGCTGGAAGGAATGGCTCATAATATTAAGCTCACCACAAAGAGTGATAAGTGCAATTAGAAAAATAAGTACATTGACAACTATGTCAATGAGAGAAATACAATGCCTGTCTCAAATACAGGCAAGGTGGGGAGGGAGACTGGGGGCATTGGTCTTGGAAATGTTGCACTGGTGAAGGGGGGATGTTCTTTACATGACTAAAACCCAGCTACAATCATGTCTGTAATCAAAAAGCTTAAGTGAAGATAAGAAAAAAAGATACGCCCCCCCAAAAAAAGCTGAGGATAAAAACAATGCTACTTAACTGTCAAGAAATTTTCAGAGCTGTCCCCCAAAATTAAGATGCAAAAGAAAAAAAGTAATAGTTCACAGTAAAGCATTTCTGAATAAAGCCACCAATCACTGAATAGCAAAGTTGAGAATTCAGAAGTGAGGCCCATGCAATAGCAAGCTGTATAAACCAAAGGAGAGAGAAGAAAATACAGGAATTGTTATTAGGACGTTTTATAGCTTTTACGTGCATAACTTAATGGTAATGTACAAAGAATGTACCATATAGACAGCAAGTCTATATTCACTTTTATCATTAATGTTAATATTTTACCCCTATTTCAAGAAATAAAAAGAGGACACAAGGAAATGGAAACACATACCCTGCTCATGGATTGGGAGGAACAACATCATTAAAATGGCAATACTCCCCAAACCATTGTACAGATTCAATGCAATCCCTCTAAGTATACCTATGACATTCTTCAAAGTGGATCAAACAGTCCTGAAATTCATTTGGAATAGTAGACAGTTATGAATAGCTAGAGCAATCCTTGGGAAAAGGAATAGGGGAGGCTCTGGTCATTAAAACAGCATGGTATTGGAATAAAAACAGACCTCTTAGATTAGTGGAATAGACTTGAGAAGCTAAAACCATGCATAAAGGTCAAATCCAAATGGATTAAAGACCTTGACATCAGGTTGAAACCATAAGTTTTATAGAACCAACACATAGGTAAAACATTCCATGACAATGAGACTAAAGGCATCTTCAACAGCACTCCAAACAAGTGGAAGCAGAGATAAACAGACAGACTAAATTAAGCTGAGAAGGTTCTGCGCCTAAAAGGAAATAGTGCCTAGGATTCAAAAGCCACCCAAAGAATGGGAGAAAATATTCACTCAATTCCCATCAGATAAGGGGCTAATATTAATATCTAAGATATAAAGTTACTGCCAGAACCTGAGAAGAAAAACAAAATCTAATCCCATCAAAAAATGAAGAAAAAAAAACAAACCAGACACTTTCTCAAAGAAGAAATACAAATGACTAAAAGACACACAAGGGGTCGGAGAGATAGCATGGAGGTAAGGCATTTGCCTTTCATGCAAAAGGACGGTGGTTTGAATCCCTGCATCCCATATGGTCCCCTGTGCCTGCCAGGGGCGATTTCTGAGTGTAGAGCCAGGAGTAACCCCTGAGCGCTGCCGGGTGTAAACCCCCACTCCAAAAAAAATGCTCCACATCACTAATCATCAGGGAAATACAAATCAAAACAATGAGGTACCCTATAATGCTACAGAGACTGGGACACATCACAAAGAACAAGAACAATCAGTACTAGAGGGATGTGGAGAGAAAGGAACTCTCATTAACTACTGGTGGGAATGCAGTCTAGTCCAGCCTTTATGAAAAACATTATGGAGATTCCTCAAAAAACTGAAAATTGAGCTCCTGTATGATCCAGCAATACCACTTCCAGGGATATACCCTAGGAACACAAAAACACAACACAAAAATGCCTTCTGCACACCTATATTCAATGTAGCGCTATTTATAATAGCAGGAATCTGGAAACAACCAAGATGCCCTTCAACAGATGAATGACTAAAGAAACTGTGGTACATATACACAATGGAATATTATGAAACCATTAGGAGAGATGAAGTCATAAAATTTTCCCTAAACATGGATGGACTTACCATCCTTATGCTGAGTGAAATACGTCAGCGGGAGACAGACACATAATATTCTCACTCATGTATGGATTGTAAGAAAAATAAAAGACATCATTGTAATAATGCCCAAGACGACAAAGATGAGTGCTGGACAGACTAGCTCATGATATGAAATTGACCACAAAGAGTGATGAGTGCAGTTAAGAAAGTAACTGCACTAACAACTGTCATGACAATGTTAATGAGTGAGAGAGAGAAACAGACTGCCTGTCTCAAATACAGGCAGAGGATGGGGAAGGAGGGAGATGATGGGGCACTGCTGGTGGCAATGTTGCACTGGTGAAGGGGGGTTTTCTTCTTATGACTGAAACCCAACTTAATGTTTGTAATAATGGTGCTTAAATAAATATATTATTTAAAAAATATTTTGCCCATTTAATCCTGTTTTGCTGTGATATGCAAAGTACTGTCTCCTAAAAAGAGTCATCATTGGTATATTATATCATGGCTGAAACTCTAACACAGAGGTTAGTTGCCATCTTCCTGATGATTATTTTCTATTCTTTGTTTAGGATTCCACAACATTCCTTCTTTTGCTAATTTTATGTTTAATATGCCATTCTTTGTTCAAATTGTAATAAATACCCAAGTAAGATTATTTATATTTAAGTTACATATAAAATTTAATGTTAAGTGTCTTTTAAATGCTTTTGAGAGCTCTTTAAGTATTCTTTTTTTTTTTTAATTTTACTTTTTTGGGGGGGCCACACCCGTTTGATGCTCAGGGGTTACTCCTGGCTAAATGCTCAGAAATTGCCCCTGGCTTGGGGGGACCACATGGGATGCCGGGGGATTGAACCACGGCCCTCTTGGCTAGAGCTTGCAAGGCAGACACCTTACCTCTAGCACCACTTCACCGGCCCCAGGTATTCTTAATTGCTTAAAATACTCAGATCTTCAAAACAAACATAAGAAAAATAAAAAAAAAAAACATCAAAATCACACTCCTGCAGCTGCATAAATCTCACCATCCATTTTACAAAGGAGTTGTAATCTCTTTACAAAAGTCAAATTACAACACACAAAGAAAACTCCAAACAAAATTCCCACAGAGCAAAAGACACTAATCTGACAACCTATCTTTGTTTTGTTTTGTTTTTTTGGGTCATACTTGGCAGGGCTCAGGAGTTACTCTTGGCTTTGTACTCAGAAGTCGCTCCTGGCAGGCTCGGGGGACGATATTGGATGCTGGGATTCAAGCCACCATCTGTTTGAATCAGCTGCTTGCAAGACAAACACCTTACAGCTGTGCTATCTCTCTGGCCCATGACTATCTTTTTTTTTTTTGGGGGGGGGGGCCCACACCCGGTGGTGCTCTTGACTATCTTTTTTTAAAATATGAAATAATTTCTTTTTTTAACTGGGAAAGGTTAAACATTAAGACAGACCTCATGGGGCCAAAGCGATATCACAGCAGGAAGGCATTTGCTTTGCATGCAGCCAACTTACAGGAAACCGCAGTTCGATTCCAGACATTCCTTATAGTTCCCAGAGCCTTCCAGGAGTGATTTCTGAGTGAAGAGCCAGGAGTAACCCAAGCGCCACCTGGATGTGACCCAAAAACAAAACAAATAAACAAACAAAAATAACAGACCTAATTGTGATAAATTTGGATCAATCAATTCCAAGAGCACCACATCTCGTTTTCCTATAAAAGAGTCAAGACAAACCAAGTGTAAAAGCTAGAGATTTATTGTTATTTTGTGATTAATAGATTGCCAAATTGGTTATGACACTATCCCACACAGTATACCACCATTAGCCAGTACAAAAGTTCTTTAAACCAGACAGAGGCATACGGCAGAGAGAGCACAGACACATAAAAACCATCCATACCACCTTTCTGTAGTCATACCTCCACCCTGACTTTCAAATGTTGCCTCATGGTAAAGTGGCAAAACTGCATGGGCTGGTGGCAACCTGGACCTATTCACCAGTTTTAATAGCGAGCATTATAGAATAATGGAAATCAACTCGTGTTTTCCTTGATTTTATTGTCTGAACTCATTTTTTGTTACTTCAACATTTTAATTTCCTGTAACTGTACATCAAAGAATATAATGAGCTAAGAAAATACTGAACCAAAGTCAGACAATTGATTA
Organism: Suncus etruscus; assembly: GCF_024139225.1. Lineage (NCBI taxonomy): Eukaryota > Metazoa > Chordata > Mammalia > Eulipotyphla > Soricidae > Suncus > Suncus etruscus. Next base: position 70,050,037 of record NC_064850.1, read on the forward strand.
TTGACCCCAAAGTCATGTTTTAATTGGTCCTAAAGGAATGTACTACCCCAATAGTGTGAGAGACAAACAGATCTTTGGGGATGGGAGCAAAAGGCTCTTAGAACAGCCAAATGTACTCAATATTGTATAAACGGCTCTTTTCACCCCTGAATACTTCTTCACTACACTATGCACAGCAACCCTAAACAAAATCTTGTTGCCAGTATTTTTAGGCTGGCCCAATCCAGGATAGATCATACCCCCCACCCCCATTTCCCTTTCAGAGGCTCTGAAAAGCACAATATGTAACATTTCTTCATAAAACTACCAACACACTTCAAAAACAAGTAGCTCACAAATCATTCATGTACCTCCCTGGTATGTGAAAATGAATAAACCAAACAATTTTCATATAGTTCAATTTTCATATGGCGATTAAAAATAACTGACACATCAAGACACTCAGTGAAAGCAACATTTCAATTATAAATTGTAATGCTTGTTAAACTACCTACAGAAAAAGCTGAAAAGTCCTAAGCAAATGCACTTTTAAGTTATTCCACAGTGCTCCTTCTGTCCTCAAGATCAAGAGTAGGTAATTTACAATCAATGTATGAATGCTGAACCAATATTATATTATGTCATTTGTACAATTAAATGGCCTTAGACAATCAACTTTTCTCCTATGTTTCAACAAATCTTAAACTGGTACTTTTGCTGAGAGATGTTTATCAAAGATGCTGTAAGATTCTATACAATTAGGAAACACAGCTTCAAAGAATTTTCCGATTTTCATTTTTGGTTATAGGTATTTTGCCCAGATATTCTATTGCAGTTTATTTCTAGAAATGCAGTCCCAAAGTGCAGAACTATAGTGTATACAAAGAAAGCAAAAACTCTCAGTAGTATAAATCTTACAGCATTCTGTCTGCAAAAATACATGCAAAAGTCACATTAAGCAATATTTTACCACAAATTATAGAGTGCAAGTGATTTGCTTCTTTTTAATGCTTTTTATTCTACATAAATTACTACCATAGGCTAATGTTTAAAAAGCAAATAAAATGAACAGATGCAGGACAAAAATTTGTTCACCCAACTATAAAAGGTGATGTTTTCTTTAAAAATTACAATAAATGCAGAAGTGTTTGATGCATGCAGTAGACTTAAATGAAAAAAGCATTGATTCCCACTGTTCTAAAACAAAACAAAACAAAAAACTCCACACATCTTACGGCACCCCACCTTAAAATCATATTGGGCTTATTTCTAAACACAGAAAAATGCCAAGAGTCAAAATGAAATAAAGTGGGTATTTTAAAGATTTAAGAGCCGTTATCAAAAATAAATTACATTTTTTTTTCTCAAGATACAGAAATGTTGCTATGATGGCTGGGAGCCCAGTAACCTTTCAATAGCTGCATTGATATCACCTCCTGTTGCTATTAGCGCTTGTAAGTTTGCTTCACGGTTCAAAAATCCCATTGCACTGAGCTGTTCCAGTTGTTGCTGAAATCTCACTTCTGGATTCTGAAGCTATTAAAAGGGAAAAAGGAAAAAGAAAGCCAAATCCTTACTTCAGAGTTAAAAATTATTCTAAATAAAACAAATATAACATTAAAGTAACTTAACTGCTTTTAAACATAATCCCAGCCTAATAAGCTATAAAAGCACTGGTCTTTCTTGTGAAACATTCAATTATGTCTACATGTCCATTATTTTCTCATTTCAAACGGCCTAAATTTAGACCTAAACAATGTCAAATTCATTGTTATATGTAAGCCTTAATAAGTTAGGAGATCGGGGCAGAGAGACAGTGTAGCAAGTAAGATATGTGTTGCGTAAGATATGTGCCTTGAAAACATTCAATTTGTTCAATCCTGGCACCCCACACATTCCTGAAGCTTGCCAAATGAAGCCCAAAAACAAAAAGGAAAGAAGTCTAGCGACTTAAGAGATGCACACATGGTTTGAGTATATGCTTTTAATTCAAGAAACCCAGGTTCAATCCTGATACTGATTCGAGACACCCCTGCTCACTTACCACACAAACCCCTTAAGACACACATATCAGGGCTGTTAACCCAAAGAAAAAAGGGGAAAAAATTGTTTAACTAGCTTCAAGGATTATTTAACTATGCTTTATTCCACTATAGGGGATTGAGCCTAAGCTCTCCTGTGTGCAAGAATCCAACCCATCCCTGGTATACAAGTATTAAGACATGTCTAAGCTCATGAACATGTAGGGAAACATGACAGCATTAATATGCTAATAGATTTACTGGGTATTATATGTAGCTATTGACCAATTTATGACTGGTGTCACAAATGCTCAATTTTTAGTCCCATTAACTATCCTCATTACCCTGATGATTAAAGATCAAATTTTCCTTCAGAGGATGGTGGTTCGAATCCCGGCATCCCATATGGTCCCCGGAGCCTGCCAGGAGCGATTTCTGAGCATAGAGCCAGGAGTAACCCCTGAGCGCTGCCGATGTGACCCAAAAACCAAAAAACAAATACAAAAAACAAAAAACAAAATTTCCTTCAGAAATGGAAATAGGAAGTAACTCATTCTGGGTATTTCTGGTTTTTGTACACCCAAGAATGCACTTGCACAAAAGAGACATACAAACATGGGGAAGGGGTGGAGCCTGTACAGTGCTTTTGTTTGTTTTTGGGCCACACCCGGAGGTGCTCAGGGGTTACTCCTGGCAGGTATGGGGGACCATATGTGTTGCCGAGATTCAAACCACCATTGGTCCTGGGTCAGCTGCTTGCAAGGCAAACACCCTACCACTGTGCTATCTCCCTGGCCTCCAATAACTGATTTTTAAAAATTAACTTCATGAGGGGCCGGAGCGGTGGTGCAGCAGCAGGGCGCTTGCCTTGCATGTGGCTGACCTAGGAGGGACCTTTGCTCAATCCCCTGGTCCCCCAAGCCAGGAGTGATTTCTAAGTGCATAGCCAGGAGCAGTGGTCGGTAACCTTTTTTTTCAACTGAGCCAAATCTAGCCAAAACCACGATTAAAATTTATTTTGAGAGCCACACAGGGCGCGCACTGACAGAGGTTAGGAGCAGAGTCCTGATGCCTGGAGTGGTTGCCCGGCACACAGAATAGCCAAATTAAAAGTAGAAAGAGCCACATGTGGCTCGAGAGCTGCAGGTTGCTGACCACTGGCCAGGAGTAACCCCTGACCATCACAGGGTGTGACCCAAAAACAAAGCAAAAAAAATTAACTTCATGAATCACTAACTATACAGGATATCAAAATAAAAATGATTAAATACAACCCATTTAATGGTTTAATTAAACTTTAAAACTCAAAGTTTCATTTTATTTTCACCATGCAGGGGTGCAACCTATGGGTCAGCATTTTGTACAGTGGCATATTTTATAGTAAAGTCAATGAAATATTTTCATATACTGGAACATTATAAGTAATTCACAATTTTAGCTTTATCTCTGATTTAAATATTTAACATTACCAAAGGAAGTGATGGAGAGAGCTAAAAATAGTGAGGACTTTGTAAATACAAATAAACCAGATAGAATACAAAGAGCAGAGAAGTAACTCAACAGGCTGCATGCAGAGGTCTATCCCAATAGGCATGGTCCCAAGTACCACTAGAAATGTCCACCCAGCAATCCCTGAATATCATTGGGGTTTTGTGCCCCAAATCGAAAGCAAATAAACTTAAATTTGTGTTCTCAAAGTTATAACCAAAGTTCTATTCGTCCCGAGACATTTTTTTCGTTTGTTTGTTTTTGAGCCATACCTGGCTATGCTCAGGTGTTACTCCTGGCTATCTGCTCAGAAATAGCTCGTGGCAGGCACGGGGGACCATATGGGATGCCAGGATTCGAACCAACAACCTTAGGTCCTGGGTTGGCTGCTTGCAAGGCAAACGCCGCTGTGCCATCTCTCCGCGCCCCCCCCCAAGACGTTTTTATAAAACTTTTTAAATAACTTTCCCAAGATAAACTGTTTAAGGAAGATGACCAGAAATGCATTTTTTGGTTTGGTTTTTTTTGGGTCACACCTGGCAGTTACTCCTGGCTCTATGCTCAGAAATCGCTCCTGGCACGCTAGGGAGACCATATGGGATGCTGGGATTCGAACCACCATCCTTCTGTGTCTAAGGCAAACACATTACTGTTGTGCTATCTCTCTGGACCCCAAAAATGCATTTTGTAAGGCAACTCTAAAAATTAAGCAGTAGCATTTCTTCACAATACCTGTAACATTTTCTTTAGTGTCTACAATAAAATGTCCTTTAATACCATATTTAACAATTCTTGACCTGTTTTGTGATCACTAAACTAATATGTGCCTTTCATTACATATCAATATACTGTCACTTTTCTTTCTTATGGGAGGGAATGGAAGTTTTTAACATAAAAAAAATATACAATACAAATAGAAAAGTGCCATTACTTGAGGATTTACTCCAGCAAGAGCTTGCAGCATTTGTTGGATAAACTGCTGGTGTCCAGGTTCAGTAGTTCCTGCTGTGGGGCTTGTGTTTTCACTGGGTGCAGAATTAGATCCGTTGGTTCCTGAAGAGCCTCCAGTATTTCCTAATGCCCCCACGCTAGGGGTAAACCTAGGGAAAAGTACAAATCAGGAACAAACCTTCCATTTTTTGGGAAAAAAAAAAAAAAAAAAAAGGATGCCATAACAAGCCTATAGTAAAATGTGTTATTTTTAGCACAGCACAATCAATACATGCTAAAGGATCCTTTAAAAAACTGAGTGTTTTTAACTTTAAAAGCAATCTCATCACAAAAGTAGAATATTAAGTAAAATTCTCATAAGGGAATTACAGTGCACCTTCTTTATAACTGTTCCCAAATTAGCCTACCCTGGGATAAGGCCGGGAGCTTCTGTTGCTAGTGTCTGTAAACCCTGCTGGATCTGCAACAAGGCCTGCATTGCTCTAGGGTTTGACATTGCTGATAATGTGTCAGGGTTCTGCATCTAACAAAGAGAAAAAACAGGTTAATGAGGAAGTTAAAATCAATCACAGTTAAAATGTTTTGTTTTGTTTTCTTTTCTTTTCACTCTTCCAGAAACCTAGTGTACAAACCTTCCAAGTCCACCATGAAAGTGTTTTTCAAAACAAAAGATAATCAACGCTTCTGGAAGCCACAACCCTTCCCTTTCTCCAATAGAAAAGAAATTATTTCTAAGAGACAACCTCCAAGTGGACAATTTATATAGCATGGCAAAATGGCTGATGAACACCACATACTCCTTCTGTTACCTTTTGTTTATGTAACAAATTTACCAGTAATATACACTCTAAAGAAAAAGTTCCAAATATGAAGTTAATACGTATGTCCAGAGTTCAGTTTTACAATGACCAAATAGCTATGCGGCCCCTGACTGACAAAAAGAGATAGATCATTATACTATATCAAGGACACCAGCTTATCTTGAGTAACAGTTTAGACTAATTGCCTAATATCTAAAAGTCCTTGAACTACCAGTTTCAAAACACCAAAATTGCCTTCTTTTATCTTTTTATAAATACCATGGTGATCTCAAACTTGTATATTAAAACCTTCCTTACATGACAACAATGACAATTCTAATCTATTTAATTCTAAGTTTGAGAAAATCAGGCCTATACTGCGGAAAACAGACATTCTATTACTTTGAAGAAATCAAAGCCCTGTAAAGAAACCAAATCTATAAAACGGGACAGGGGAACTCCTGTTACCTGAGACTAGTAAAACCATGAAGTGTAACAAGACACAATGAATCCCTTCAAAGTTAGTAAAGGAAATGGTTTATAGTATTAACAAAGCATTCAAACTCCTAAATCCACAAAAGCCTATGTTCCTTTCCTCAGAATTTATGTGTAAGAAATACAAGCAAAAGGTCAGCAGTGAAATGAGGCTCAGTTAAAAATCAAGCTGAATTCTCCACGAACAGACATTATCAAACTCAACTCTGTTTTGCTATCAGCCAAAGAGCAAGAAAAATGATTAAGGTTTTGTTTTTTGTTTTTCAAGCAAATCATTACCAAAGAGAGCTAGCATCTTATCTTACTCACTTGTTGGAGGAAAGTTGGGAGCTGTTGTCTCATTTGTTCTTGAAGCTGAGGATTTCCAGCAAATAGGGGATTATTCAGCATCATCTATGGGGCAAGTGTTCAAACAATTTTAACTGGAAATATCTGAAACAAGTAATGTACCTTGTTTAATAGTCTATCTTCCCTCAAGTGCCTAAGCTGGCACTTAAAAGCAAGGAAGATAGAACAAGAGCAAAAGGAAAAGGGAAATTACTATCCACAAGAAGAAATCTCCAGAACAAAAGTAAACAAAAAATAAAGGATGCATCTTCTCTCCAACGAGAATGGTGACTGAGATAATAGCATGCAATATCCTTTATACAAAAAAGTATTTTCTTAGGCTTTTCCTTGAACAGAGGCAAGTATTTGCCTTAAAGAGTAGCTATCATTCATGAGGAAACATCTCCTTACACTGAAAGAATAAACTTAAACATCAACAAATGAGACTATACATAATTTGCTTAAACACCTCAATACACAAGTGGCAAGCACAGACAAATCCTGATCTGGAACTGCTCTACTTTATCTCCTACAAAACAGCAAGTATTAGGTCCAGAAAAATAACAGCACAGAACAGCAACCAACTTGTCAGAGAAATGGAGCTGCTAAGCTGCTATATAAGCCCAGAACTACTACCAACAGATGTCTGGGGAAAATGAATGCTTTCCTCTGAAAGATGTAAAATCCACTTGAGAACACCAAGATTAACATCTAAATTAACGTCACTACCATCAGAGATGAAATATAGTAGCATGTCTCCGAATGTCCAAATAGGTATTAGAAATTTAAAAGTCAAGGTCATTATTAATCTGATGTTAAATAACAAAAATTAAGGTTATCAGACAGAAGCAAGCAAAACCAAAATGAATAAATTCACATAGCTTCAAAATAGACAAATTTTGTATCAGTAGTATCTTACTTATTAATAACTATTTACCTGTTCAAAGTCTGGGATCAAAAAACAATCCTTGCCCCCAAGTAGTTAACAATATGAGAGAATAATTATTGCAAATACCGAAAAAGAAAAAACTTCCTGTCACCCTTTAGTTTTTCAAGTTAATACAAGGCATTTTAACACAAAACTAAAGCAGCAAGTCAGAAAATTCATGAGTTACAGTATTTATTCTAACGTGACCAATGGCATCACATTAGTTAACAAATGTGCTTCTTTTTTGCCTCTTCAATTATTTTTAATTAAGGATATATTAATGAAGTTATTAACACATTATATTTCAAACTTCGTCACTTGAAAAGTACTATAGCTTAAACTTACTCATCACTTTTAGAAAACTGTATCTTAATCAAAAATATTTACTCTAACTTACCTGTTATTTTCACTCATTGTTTTGATCTAAAAACCAAAATCAGGATAGAAAAACAGCAGGCTTTTAACCTGCCATCAATGCAGTAATCATTTCTAAATTTATAAATTTAGATATATATATATATATCTATAAAGAAAGATAACCATATATAGCCTTCTTATTAACATTCTGCTTTATAGAGTAATACATTTATAAGTGCAAAATTGTTAGTTTATATGAGCTGATTAAATGTACTTGTTAGGTGACTAGAAATGTTTTTGCTAACAAAGTTTTAACTGACATAAATACAAATAGGTTCACTCTACAAGTTTTTTACATTAAGCAAAAGTGCCACTTAATTATATTATTACTACCTATAGGGCCAATAATTTTTATTACGAAGACTACAATATGAAAAACATCCAATATATAAAAATTTTCCTTAGGGGCTGGAGCAATAATACAGCAAGTAGTCTCACACTTGCCTTAAATAAAGTCAACCAGGGTTCAAACCCCAGCATCACATATGGCACCTTAAGCTCGAGTGATTCCAGAGTGCAGAGCAAGGAGTTAACCCTGAGCACTTCAAGGGGACAGAAGGGGACAAAATTTTTTTTTCCTTGTAATTTTCCTTCAGGGGTTGGAAGTTACAGTAGAGCAAGTAGGGTGCTTGCCTTATACAAAGCTAACCTAGGTTTAATCTTCGTCATTTCATATGGTCCTCAAGCACTGCCAGGAGTAACACCTGAGTGCAGAGCCAGCAGTTACCTGAGCATAGCTGGGTGTATCCCCAAAACCCACCAATATTTTTAAACTCCAAATTCCATAAATTTAAACAGAGAAGAAGCTACTGCCAAGAATTATAACTTCATTCTATTTTAGAACTCCCAAAGCATATTAAAAGAGCCGTTTCCAAAACAATCTCATTATTCTCATTATTTAACCTAGGGTTAAAAACTCTAAATTTCTTAGGTACAACCACTTCACAAACTAGTTAAAAAATGAATCAATAGGGCCGGAGAGATAGCATGGAGGGTAAGGCATTTGCCTTTCATGCACAAGGTCATTAGTTCGAATCCTGGCATTTCATATGGTCCCCCAAGCCTGCCAGGAGCGATTTCTGAGCATAGAGCCAGGAGTAACTCCTGAGCGATGCTGGATGTGACCCAAAAAACAAGAAACAAACAAACAAAAAAAAACAAAAAAAAGAAAATGAATCAAGAACTAGTAAACCAGGGGTCTCAAACTCGCGGCCCGCAGGCCATTTGTGGCCCTCCGTACAACATTTTGTGGCCTGCGGCTGGCCTTCAAATATCGCAGTATTCGCGATTATTTGTTTACTGAATAATCGCAATAAAAATTGCATTAGTAAGAAAAAAATCACATTAAAACATTTGCATACCCCGAGCAGTTCCGTTCGGGGCATGCAAATGTTAATGCGATTTTTTTTCTTACTAATGCGATTTTTTATTGCCAATATTCGGTCACCCCAACTTTGCCTCCTGCAGCCCCCAGGTAAATTGAGTTTGAGACCCCTGTAGTAAACTAATGGGGGAGAAGGGGACTCTATACTGGAAAAAAGTAAGAATAAAGTTCCTATAAAGGGCCAAAGTGACAGTATAGTAGGTAGGGCACTTGTCTTGCATGCAAGCTGCCCTGGGTTCAATCCTATATGGTCCCCAGCACCATCAGGAGTTAACTTCTGAGTGCAGAGCCAGGAGTAACCCCTGAGCATTCATCAGAAGTGAACCTCCCAAATTAAAACAATGTTCCTAAAAATTTATTCCTGCATTTATTTATTTATTTATTTATTTATTTATTTATTTATTTGTTTATTTAATTTTTTTTTGGTTTTGGTTTTTGGGTCTCACCCGGCAGCTCTCAGGGGTTACTCCTGGCTCTATACTCAGAAATCACTCCTGGCAGGTTTCAGGGACCATATGGGATGCTGGGATTTGAACCACTGTCCTGCATGTAAGGCAAATGCCCTACCTCCATGCTATCTCTCCAGCCCCCTATTCCTGCCTTTTTTAAAAATAATTTTTATTTATTTAGGTTTTTGAGAGTCTGCAGTGCTCAGGGGTTACTCCTGGCTGTGCACTCAGAAATTGCCCCTGACAGGCTTGGGAGAACCATATAGGATACCAGGAATTGAACCCAAATCTAACTTGGGTTGGCCCCATGCAAGCCAAATGCCCTATTGCTGTGTTATCTATCTCTCTGGCCCTTTATTCCTGCTATTAAGATACAATTACAGGCTGTTTTATAACAGGCACTTTGAACCTAGACATCTGCTTGGTCTAATAATCTAAATCAGGGGCCCTCCATACAACATTTTGTGGCCCTGCCCTAGAGGAATCTATTTTTTGTTTTGTTTTGTTTTAGTTGTTTGGGTCACACCCCCCAATGTTCAAGGCTTACTGACTTTGCACTCAAGGATCAAAGGATCACCCCAACTTTGCCTCCTGCAGCCCGCAGGTAAGTTGAGTTTGAGACTCCTGATCTAAATTATTCAAGACATAACAACAGTCTTAAATCACTCTCAAATTTTACATTTCACTAAATATATTTTAAAAAGAGAGCTGTGCCTCAAAGCCATAAAAGACAACACTACCTAAGTTAAAATTCCAATATGGGGCAGGAGAGATAACTTAGCAGGTAGTTTTTTTTTTTTCCCATGAAGAGGGCCCAAGTTCCATCCCTGCATCACATATGGTCCCTGAAAGCACTAGAAGTGATTCTTGAGTATAACCCCTGAGCACTGCCAGAAGTGGTCCAAAAAACCCTTCAATATTATATATTACAAAAAAGGAAAACCGGGGCTGGAGCTAGATAAGGATTCTGCCTTACACAGAATTGACATGGGTCAGATCTCTGGCATCCCATATGGTTCCTGGTGGCTTCAGGAGTGATTCCTGAGTGCAGAGTCAGGAGTAACTCCTGAGCATGGTCAGGTGTGACCAAAAATCCAACATCCCTCCCAAAGGAAAGTCAACTATTCAAATTTTCTATTCACCCCTGAACATAAACCATTTTTTCTAGCTATTGAACAGGTAGATGAGGCTGTTTGATTATATACTAAGTTGTATTTATTGCAAAGAAACAGTTCCACCAAAACTGGAGATGCAATTACCCTTTCTAGTGTATAGAGGTGGTACACACACAAACCCCTTACACAAATGTGCAAAAATCTCAACTATTTGATTATACTCTTTCAAATCACATAGAAGTTTTTCTTCACACATTTACTACTAACCTGAGCAGCAAGATCAGGGTTCTGGCTCAGTGACTGCATCATGCTTCTCATGTAAGGAGCAGACAGCATGTTTTGCATAAGCTGTGGGTTTTCGGTTATTTGTTGCAGCAGACTCTGCATTCCTGGTGTGTTGAACATACTAGCTAAAAGTTTGTTTAAAAAAGAAAGATTTTATCAAGATTTTATCAAGGAAAGGGTACCCTTAAAAGTGAGTTTTTAAATATACTGCGCATAATTATAGCAATTTAGATTAGTATATGCATTACTTATCATAACTACAACAAAAACTAAAATCTTCAACAACAATTGGTCAAAATACTGCTCAAGGGATTGTGACTTTAATTCTAATTACTTTAAAGACAACTTTGTCCATATAAAGGTGGGTTCACTAAAGTCAAGAGATAAACCAAGATATACTCAAAACTACTACTGAAAAATCTAGAGGGCCAAAAGAATAGCATAGTGGATAAGGTATTTGCCCTACAGGCAGCTGATTCAGGTTTGATCCCTGACATCCATATGGTCCTCTGAGCCTACTGCAAACTATAGTGCTTAAAAGGAAAATGGGAGGGAAAAGGAAAGGTAGGGGGAAAGGGAGAGATAGAAGTGCCTGCCTTAGAGATATGCTGTGACAGGGAAAAGACGAGAGAGAAACTAGGGATATTGGTGGTGGAAAATGTACACCAAATGTATAGGAACATTGTAAGAAACTCAACCATCAACAAACTTGTTAACTCGAGATTGCATAATTTAATTAAAAATGATCAAAAAATTTGTATGAAATATGTAAAATATATTCATTCAAACTTCAGTGTCTATAAACAACCTTTTACTGAAACTTAAGTTCATTGATCTTGTAAAGGCCACATGCTTTTCCTACAAGGAAAGCAGTAAACCAATAGTGATTAATTTAAGCATGTCAATTACATCTTGTAGCAAACAAACATGCAAAAGGAACATTACTATTTCAAAGTAACAGTTTATTAAAAGATTTAAGACAGTAAATTCTACATCAATAGTTTAAAAATAATTCAGGGGCTGGAGTGAAAGCACAGTGGGTAGAGATGATGCTTGCCTTGCTTGCAGCTGATTGGGTTTGAATCCCAGTTCCCCATATGGTTCCTTGATTACCACCAGAAATATAGAGTACAGAGCAGGAGTAACCACTGAGCAAAGTCAGATATGGCAAAATAAATAAATAAAAGCAATTAAAATTATTGAGTGGTATTTTTTCATTCATGAGCTAGATGTTACTAATACCAATGTTTTTTGTTTGAACTATCAACGCAAAGTTTGAAATAACTTAAGAAGTAGTATCAGTTAACATTTAGACAAAACTTTCAAAGTTGAGAAAGAATTAAGAATAAAAGTCTGTTAAGATGTACAACATTTGAACATGGAAAAAGGCAAAGATTAAAGAAATTAAATGGATAAATATAAAAATTTTGTCTTTAAAAAATATGATTGTTGGGCCAGCATGATAGCGCAGTGGTAGGGCGTTCACCATACTGCATGCGGCTGACCAGGATAGACTAGGGTTCTATCCCTGGCACCCCATATGGTCCCCCAAGCCAGGAGCGATTTCTGAGCCAATAGCCTGGAGTTACCACTGAGGACCACCGGGTGTGACCCAAAAACCAAAAACCAAAAAAAGGGGAGGGGGTGATTAGTTAACTGTCTTTTCTACCAGAAGGTACAGAAAATATCCGAACTGTTATTCAATAGCAGAATTATCAATGCTAAAAATCAATTAAGTTTTGTTAATATAGTCAAAGTCAATTCCATGAATTTTTTTCAGAAATATTCTGACTTCCTCAAGCATAAATAAGTTTGATGGTTTAAAAAAGGCAGTGTTGGGACCGGGACACTGGCCGGGGGGGGGGGGGGGGGCTCCAGTCCCTGAACTTCGGGCTTGGGAGGTCTCTCTCCCTTCCCGGAGCAAGATTTTAGCCGGCATGGACGGCCAGCTGGCAGACCCCTCATGGGCCAGCGGCCTTTAAGTCCAGCCCAGGGTCAGGGGGGTCCGCAATTGGGTCACACGACCTCCCTCTCCCCCATTCCTCCGGATCTCCAGGTGGGTTTCTGGGAGGAGCTGACGGGGCACTCTGGGTTTTTCCCCACCCCCAGGCCGGACCGGGACACTGGCCGGGGGGGGGGGGGGGGGGGGCTCCAGTCCCTGAACTTCGGGCTTGGGAGGTCTCTCTCCCTTCCCGGAGCAAGATTTTAGCCGGCATGGACGGCCAGCTGGCAGACCCCTCATGGGCCAGCGGCCTTTAAGTCCAGCCCAGGGTCAGGGGGGTCCGCAATTGGGTCACACGACCTCCCTCTCCCCCATTCCTCCGGATCTCCAGGTGGGTTTCTGGGAGGAGCTGACGGGGCACTCTGGGTTTTTCCCCACCCCCAGGCCGGACCGGGACACTGGCCTAGGGTTGGGCTTAGGGGGTGGAGCTGGATCTGGTGGGTGGCAGAGAGGGGCTCAGCTATATCAGTTTGTCACTGGTAATCTCATACCAGTCTACATTTTGCAAACCTTTGCTCCTTCCAACCTTCAGTACCCCCAATTTACCCTTCTTTAACTTCAGTAACACATAGTTCTTATCTCTAATCTAAGACATACAGTATATCTAACAAATCCCAGAACTATTTAGAAGGACACAAATTGAACACATATCTTTTGAATATTTTATGGGTATTTTCTTTAACTGATGTAACTCTGTATATATTCTTCTACCATGATGTTTCTATTCACTTTTCATCTTATCTTTTCTTTGTAAGCTGTTAAGTAAGGATTGTTGGTGGAACTGTCCCTCAGTTTGATGCCTATGATTGAACTATGTCATGGAAATTTCTGGTCTTGTCCCTATTGCCTTTAGATGCACCAATAATGCCCCATGGCATTGATCCTTGTTTGCATAGACACATTAAAATGGGAAAAAAAATACATACAGATAAGTTCTTATCTAATAAATCTCAGTACAATGTACCTTACACCCTGAACATTGATATAATGAACTGGCACAGGCTTCAGAAGAATGGGCATCCTCCATACACGCCGGAACCAGGCAAGCTATCTACGAAACATCCAAGGTCTTTTAGAACAACAGCGGGAAGCAGTCCTCTACCAGGAAAGACACTACCAAGGGTCTGACATCGACCTCTTATAAAGAGACTTCCGTTTCCACCGAGAAGACTTGATAGCAACAATGACCTGCTCTACAGGACATGGTTCTCTCTAGTGCCCCTTAAGTGGGAGGTGAAACGAGAGGATGCTATGCACCATCCTGACTGCAATATGGGACATGCAGACTCCAGGATCTTTAATACAGAAGCATGATACCAACAACAGAGACTATGTGAGGAATGGAGGTGTATTGCCACTACAGAGGATGACTTGAATTGAACAAACTAATTTGCCTGGAGCCTAGAGTCAATCCTGTGCCAGGAAACTTCAGGGTTAGGGTCTCCTTGTATTTAGACCATAATTTGTCTTTCCATGTCCCTTATGTTTTGGTGGGCCTATGCAAACAAATGCCACTTGAATACCATTTTTTACTATGTTCCCTTGACTCCAACCCTTAAGAAAAACAAGCCACTAAAACTTTTGAGGTTAACTTAAACTAGGTAATATGTACATGGAACTAGAGAAATGTACTTTGCCCTCAATGTTTAAGGAGCTACATAAGTATAATGTCTATAGATTATATTGTGTGCTGCTAAGAAATAGTATGTACTACAACTGGGGATCTGAGGGACAAGTAATTGTACTGTACATGGGTTCAGTTTTGTTTTTCTAAATGCTCTTTGGCTGAAAGTTCAAGGCTGGGACATCATCGATGGGACTACCGAGAATGCTGTTTATGGGTGATTGGGCTTCCACTGTAACTTTACCCTGTCCTCTTCTTTACATCTTTGTTGTCATAATTAAAATAAAAAAAAATATGAAAAAAAAAAAAGGCAGTGTTGTTGTTTTGGAGGGGAATATTGGGGAACTCCTAGTGATGCTCAGGAGTGATTTCTAGAGTTGCTCTGGGCATCATGTACAGTACAAAGAATGAAATAGGATCAGCATTTAAGGCAAACACCTATACTTCCTGTACTCCATCTGTAACTCAAGAGACAGTTTTTATTATTTCTTTTTAAGGAGGTAAAATGTTAAACTGATAAGAACAGATATTACACTTGATCTTATCCAAAAGACTTCATTGGGGCCTCCTGTCCAGCTTCCCCTCAGTCTCTCTCTGGTTTCAGTGCCATCATCTGCCCTTTGGGGCCAGCCAAGTTGGTGTCAGGGAGGGAATAGGGAGCCTCACACATTAATCCCTTCCATGAAATGCAAATGGGGCTGCCTTTTTGGGTCTTTCCCAGCATTCTTCCCGGTCCCAGTGCCATTGCTGAATCTTTATTCCCTGGGGACAGTGAGGCATGTCTGAGCGGGAATAGAGAGGCTCTAGTCCTAATCCCCTCTACCAAGCTCTAAGAGGACCTCCTCTCCAGCCTCCCCTCAGTCTCCTTTTGAGTTCCAGTGCCATTACTGAAACCCCCTTCCTTCCCATCAGTCCTCATTTTCCCAAACTGAGTGGACACACTAACTCATTTCAATATATATGATAGGCTTCATGGCAGATTGGATCTAGCTCTTCTTTCAACACCCTGATACTCCAGCACTCCAAACCACTAAATGCAAAGATCAATGGGGAAGCTAAAAAAAAACTTCTACAGTGAGGGATACAGAGAGAAAACCTGGCAAATCTCTAAGCCCATTCAAATGCCTGAACCTTATCGATGAGGACTTAAAATCAACACTTAATGGTTTAGCAATGGAAATGAAGGAGTTACTAGCCTGGGGAATCAAGAAATCTATAGATGAACAATTCAACCAACTCAAAGAACTCTTTCATTAGATGAAAGAATCCATACAAATGGAACTAAGAAATTAAAAAACATGTTGGCAAGCCATAATAGAATTACACAGAGGAACTTGAAGACAAATTACAAGGCAGCAGTGATAAAGAAGTCAGGAGACAAAACTGGTAGAAAATGTGGACTCCTCTTACAGTGCTCATGACCATCATCACTTGGGTTTTTTTTTTATTTTTATTTTGATCATATTGGCTTACATATCTTTCACAGTAGTATTTTAGGTACATATTAACATTGAATCACTTAGTTTTTTAAACTTAAAAATTATGATTGTTTTTTTGTTTGTTTTTTTTTTAGTTTTTGGGTCACACCCGGCGGTGCTCAGGGGTTACTTCTGGCTGTCTGCTCAGAAATAGCTCCTGGCAGGCACGGGGGACCACATGGGACACCGGGATTCGAACCAACCACCTTTGGTCCTGGATCAGCTGCTTGCAAGGCAAACGCCACTGTGCTATCTCTCCGGGCCCATTGTTTTTTAAGAATGTTCTTTACTGAGGGACCGGAGAGAGCACAGAGGTAGGGCATTTGCCTTGCATGCAGAAGGACGGTGGTTCAAATCCCGGCATCCCATATGGCCGCCCCCCCACCCAATAAAGAATGCTCTTTACCCAATCTAAACCATGAAGCCTTTCTTCAGTAAAGTTTACCTTCACCAATCATGACTGGCCTAAAATGAAAAACCTTTCCATTTTACTTATCAGGCTTTATGTTTTTTTTTTAAGCACAATGTCCCATTTCACTTCACCTGGGTCAGCTTTTCCTTCCTTCCTTCCTCCCTCCCTCCCTGACATTCAGGGGTTACTTCTGGCTTTGCGCTCAGAAATCGCTCCTGGCTTGGGGGACCATATGGGACACTGGGGGATCGAACCCAGGTCCGTCCTAGGTAGGCCGTGTGTAAGGCAAACACTCTACCACTGCGCCACCGCTCCAGCCCCATCTTTTCAATTGTAACCTATGGATCGATGGTCAGTGTCTGTCTATATGTGCACAGGAGTGTATGTATTGGGCACCTCAATGTCTAATGTCCGTCTTAATATACATGTCTGTCTATATGTTGTATACTGCCCTTCCACATTATATATAACCCCTTCCTTCCCCACTTCACTTACCATCTCACAAATTCTTTTCTAACCCTTCTCTCTCTTCCCCATCTGTTATCCCACACCACCCCTGCCATTTAATCCTTTTTACCCATAGTTCTTAACTCCTCAGGAAGTGGAACATTCCCCCCATCCCAGCCAGCTGCCAACCAGCTCCCAAAGAGAAAAGATAAGAGTCTCAGCTTGAGAAGAAGTTGCCACTGACACTGAGGCCCCTTTTCCCTACCTCCCTTTGTTGTGGACTGTCCTACCAGATACGGTTTCTAAGCAGCCCCTAACTCGAGGACATTTCTTGAAATGTGACTAATGAGAGCCATTTTTTAGATCACAAGACCAAATCACAGGCTGAAGCTGTGCTCTGGATTTTATCCTCTGCCTCAGACTTTTTCAAAAACCTTAAAGGGGACATGTATATCTCCTTTGAATATTTCTTTAGATGTATTTCCTTAATAGGTATAATCCTTACTGTCTATTTTCTTATGTAGCAGCAATTTCCCCATTTTTGGGGATCTATTTAGTAGGGAATTCTAGTAAATAAGTTTCTCTAGTGTTCTAAGTTCATTTTAGAACCAGGTTATAGGGATTTTTTAGCTTGTTATTTTTACTCCCATATGCACCAGTTGTGCCATGTGGCATTGTTCCTTTTAGCATAGGCATTGAAATGGGGAAATCTAAGGCCGAGTGGTGAATTAGGGCGTAAGGTGTCTGCTTTCGCTATCCTAGAACAGACAGTGGTTCGATCCCTTCCCTCTCCCCACCCCTCTGCATTCCATAAGGTCCTCCAAGCCAGGGGCAATTTCTGAACACATAGCCAGGAGTAACCCAAGCACCACCAGGTATGACCCAAAAGCCAAGGGGGAAAAATACCCCCAAAACCCTGAGGAATCTTATGTGTGCAAATAAGCTCTTATCTAACAAGAGATAGGAACAGATACATTTTATACTGCAGAGTGGCCTTACAGCCTGAACACGTGTCATAGTGACTTGGGTTAAGCTTCAGAAGAACGAATATTGACCATTCATCCCTGAACCTTGGACCCAATCTATGGAAACAGCACGGTTCTCTACACCAGCACAAGGAATCAAACTTTTATTGGGGAATGCTCTACTGCTGCCCTGGCATTGATTTATTCCAGAGTGGGTTCATATGACACCCTGATAACTTGGTAACAACAGCAACAACCTGGGTAGGGTTCTCTGCATTATCACCAGGTGAGATTATCTGGTGAGATAAAACCAGAAGACTCTGTGTCACCCTGACTTCAACATAGGATCTGTACAGAAACCAGGATCTCTAACTACAGAAACCTGACAGCAACAACCATGATTGTGAAGAGCTTTTACTGAGACCATAGAGAAAGACTTTGGGGTTAGACAACTTCATATGCCTGGAGCCTGTAGTTGGTCTTATGCCAACTTCATGGGTAAGGTCTCCCTGTTTTTAGGCCAAATGTTTTTCCTTTCTATTTCCCCAAATTTTGCTGTGCCTATGCAAATAACAACTGCCGTACACACACCTTTTAATTGCACTTTTTAAAAATCTCTTATCTTTAAAAAAGAAGAGATTAGTAAACTTTCTGCTATTGTATTAATGATGTTACTGGAGGTACAATACTTTCCACAAATATACTTGCTACTTAACTTCCTCTTTTTTCTTCTCTTCCATTTTATTTTTTAGTTTTACTTTCTATTTTTCTCAATAATTTTGCTTTCCCTTATTTTGAAACAAATGTATTATGTCAACTACATAATGCATTTTCTTTTTTCTTTGCATTTTCTTTAAATAAAAAAAATTTTTTAAAAAAGAGGCAAAATGTTATTTCCCTTTCCATTTTGGAGGGAGTGTGTTAAGAAATGAGACATTCTTTTAAAATATTCAACCATAGTATCAAACACTGATAGTATCAATGACTTTGTTTATTTTTCCTTTTGGTAGATGAACTCAACCCAAAGTTCTCAAAGCAAAATAATATTTACATGCAAAATGCATAGCAGAATTAAATTGATAAAAAAAAAAAGCCTGAAACACAATATCTAGCAGCTTTATAAAGACTAGGTCTATAAAAAACAGACTAGCTCTCCATTCCCACAAAAATGCAGAACAATAGTCGAAGCTCTGACCATTTTGGAAGCTTTTGTTTTTACCTCCATGTAAATAAAAGAACATCTTTCACTTTTTAAAAACTTAATTCAATTAAGGGGCACTACTTAACCAATGGGAAATGACTAATCGGTAACACTATACAAAAAGCAAACTAATAAAATTCTATGAATGCTTTTCAGTTGGCAAATACACTTAATAAAAAGTCATCCTTGGGGCCGGGTAGGTGGCGCTGGAGGTAAGGTGTCTGCCTTGCAAGCGCTAGCCAAGGAAGGACCGCAGTTCGATCCCCCTGCGTCCCATATGGTCCCCCCAAGCCAGGGGCGATTTCTGAGCACATAGCCAGGAGTAACCCCTGAGCGTCAAACGGGTGTGGCCCAAAAACCAAAAAAAAAAAAAAAAAAAAAAAAAAAAAAAGTCATCCTTTAGGTCGGCACAATAGCACAACAGTAAGGTGTTTGCCTTGTGCATGGCTGACCCAGGATGGACCTGGGTTCTATTCCTGGTGTCCCATACAGTCCCCCAAGCCAGGAGTACTTTCTGAGAGCATACCCAGGAGTGACCCCTGAGCGTCACCCGGTGAGACCCAAAAACAAAAAAATCATCCATTTAGAATGACCACATATCTTATGTGAAATCAGTATCCATTTGAGGTAAAATAGATTTTTGGTGAAACATATGAAACATCAAGTATCATATATTGATAAAAATTTCAACCCTTTTATTAGCATAAATGAAATATATTTTTTCTTTTCAATTCCATCAATTAACCCTGGAAATCTATTTTTCACAATCAATATGTAATACTTTTGCTCTTGCACTATAAATTCTAAAGTATTATCTGGCTTCTTACAGGAGTTATTTGCTGATGTGAGAAAATGTTATGATGTTTATGATTTTCTTGCATTCAAAGGTATGTTCTTACTGTATACAAGAATAAAAATTTCACTTTACACAGAGTAAAAAAAGTCCACTCTATACTACTTTCTTGTTCTTTTCTCTCTTTTTTTTGGGGGGGGGGCCCACAAAGGTGGCACTTGGGGGTTACTCCTGGCTTGGGGGGGGCCATATGGGATGCTGGGGGATCAAACCAAGGTCTGTGCTAATTCAGAGCATGCAAGGCAAATGCCCTACTGCTTGCACCACCACTATGGCCCCTATTTTCTTGTTCCTTTAAAGGCAAATATAAATATTAATATTTCAAGTAATTAAATTAGAAATTAGAAAAATAAATGGCATCACTGATTTTGTTGTTGCTGACAAAAACTAGACTAATGTTGCTCAATTGTCAATCAACAGCTAGAAGCAAATCTGATACTGCTCTAGACTTTCACAAGCTCTCTCTGTTTTAGGACTTGTTCAATAAAGCACCATTTTTTCAGAAGAAAATTAAATAAGCAGTAAGATATAAAACAGAAAACTTTTACCTTATGAAGGTACTAACTCAACTTTTATAAAGCCTATACTGTAGGCCCTACAGTATATATAAAATATCATGAGGGGCCAGAGAGAGAGCACAGCGGTAGGACGTTTGCCTTGCGACCAACCCAGGAGGGACTCAGTTCAATTCCTGGCATCCCATATGGTCCCCCAGCCTTTGAGGGACAATTTCTCAATGCAGAGCCAGAAGTAACACTTGAGCACCACTGGGATTGACCCAACAATCAATCAATCGTTTAAAAAAGAAAAAAACCATCACTAGATGTAGCCCAAAAATAAACAAACAAAAATATCATGATATCCAATTTATTCTTTATTTTCATTTTGGTTTCTGTACTACAGTGCTCAGGGCTTGCTTCTGGTAGGGTCGGAGAGCCATATGGATCCAGATAACTGAACCTATGCCACTCAAAAGCAAAGCAATCGCCCAGCCTGCTGTACTTTCTCTCTTGATCCTCCACAACATTCTTTAAAGAATACCAATGTGTACACAAATTATACTCCTCATCCTAATTTCCTTTATTAGTAATAAATATGCCCATAGGGCTGGAGCAGGTCTGAGAATCCACTGATTCAGAAAAATACCTCACAATCTTTATCTGACTGGGTCTCCTTTTATTAAATCTTGTTTCCTTTCTGTGGCCTCCCTTACCAGTTGATCTGCTAGTCTTGTGCAGTGGAAACACTCCCCTTCATTTTATGAGATTGTGGTTCCATTGGAACATTCTGGGAGTTCTTAGTAGCCTATTGTTGCTGGTTGAAAAACACTGATTTAGAATACAAAATCAGATGAAAATCAGGAAACATCTGGTCTATTAATACTCAAAACACAAAATTGCTACATCCCCTGTATTAACAAATCCTGAGATTTAGGAAGGCACCAAGTTTATAAAGATTCTAATTGCCAAGGGGAGGGTTTTTTAAAAGCTGTCTGCTATTACAGGAGCTTTTTCAAAGCAGTCTGTACTCACAGTGAGGACGTTTGAAAAAGTAGCACCTGTAAGAAAAGATGCTTGAAAAAATAACTTGTACTCACAAGTATTAGGGCCCTGTAAAAATCTTGGTTACCTGTCCAGAAGGCATTTGGGAAATAAAGGGATGTAGCATAAATATTAGTTGAGACATACCTTCTTCAGCTGACATTCTAAGATTACTCAGATTTAATATTTACATGGTTTCAAATATTCTTTATCTAAAAATTATTACTCTTTTCTTAGAGCCTCTCTTAATTACTCATATATATAAACACACCTTATGAGGAACATTTGTGTAGATTCAAGTATTTTTATTTAGTCTTACAGAATAATTACTCACCTTCAAATCTAACTTTGCTCTTTGCCTACGTGCAGCCATAGTAAGTTAACAAACATTTCAGGCCCAGTTCAGTATACATAAAGCCAAAACAATTCTCAACTGATCTTGGTACTAAGAAACTACTGATAGCAAAGAAGCAGCCTCAAAAGTGAAACTATCCTGTGCCAGAAATATGCCTTGAAAAACTTGCCCCTTTTTTGGTAAATTAGCCTTATAGATGATCTGTCAAGAAATTGCATATAAGTATTCCACTTATATATGCCTTGAATAAATGGAACAGAGCTTGAACCCAACTTGACTCCTTGGCCTCTGTTACCCATTACCTGACCCTGGTACACACCTTTTAAGGACCCCAGAAGATTTCTTTGTGTCAAGACCAACCGTTCTGTGACACAAAATTACTTCTGCAAAGCCTCTCTGCAAAGCAGAGAAAATAAAAGTAGGTAGGGTACCTGGCTAGCACGTGGCTTGCCCAGGTTCAGTCACACAGGACCATCCAATATAGTCCTGGGCTGGAGAGGTAGCATAGAAGTAAAGCATTTTCCTTGCATGAAGGACAGTGGTTCGAATCCCAGCATCCCATATGGTCCCCCGAACCTGCCAGGAGTGATTTCTGAGTATAGAGCCAGGAGTAAACCCTGAGCGCTGCCAGGTGTAACCCAAAAACAAAAACAAACAAAAAAGTCAATGTCTATATAGATATGACCTTTGGGCCAGAGAGATAGCACAGCGGTAAGGCCTTAAGACACAGAAGGACTGTGGTTCAAATCCCGGCATCCCATATGGTCCCCTGTGCGTGCCAGGAGCGATTTCTGAACAGAGAGCCAGGAGTAACCCCTGAGTGCTGCCGGTGTGACCCAAAAAAACAAAACAAAAAAAACCAACCAACCAATATGGTCCACCGAACAATGCCAGAAATAATTCTTGAGTGCAGAACAGGAGTTGCCCATGAGCATTGCCAGGTATGGCTCAAAAACAAAAGAAAAGCAAGAAATAAAAAGAAAAGTATCCGTAACCATTCCCAATATGTACATGAGATTAGTACCAATCATTATATATTTAAAGCTTAGAGTATAAAAATTGCTTTCATTGTTCAAAGAAAGCTGCTTGTTTTTAGAGCTTACCTCCTACTCCAGGCCCCAGATTTGGCGTAGTAGAGCTCTGCCCAGCAGTGGCACTGGTAGTAGTACCACCAGTACCTCCCCCAACACTGGTGGTGCTACTAGAAGTAGATGAACTCTGGGAAGTCTGTGGAGCCCATGGATTAGGCAATGGATCTCTGTTTTCTGTGCGAGAAGGTTGAATACCTTCACCTGAAGTTGTATTGCTCACCAAGGAAGCAAATGGATTACCACCAAACTGTAATGAGAGGCAAAAAATTATAAAGAAGTGAGTTTTGTCTTAAAGGCCACATAGGTAAATAAAAATCACAATCTTCAATCACCCACACATTCGTTAAAACAGCCGTATCCCTTGGCTTGACGTATAATCACCTGTTCTTGAGCAGCACTTAACATTGGCTCTTGGATATCGGTGTACATGCGCCGTAACGCATTGTATCCCCCTGGGATGCTTTCTAGGTTGCTCAAGGCCCGGTCCTGGTTTCTCATCATTTCCTGCATCATTGCTGGATTCCTAGCAAGTTCTAATGTCTTAAAAAAAAAAAAATTTCTTTTCAAAAAGAGTTTAAAGAGGTGGTGGGGGACCCCACTGAAATACAGATGTGTTAATTTAAAAATTAACCTAAGTCAATTTTGCTTTCTTATTCTAAGAATTAACAGCAGACTTGACTACTTACTATAAATTCTATTGGATTTCACCACAAAAGCCAAGCTAGCATTAAATAACAATAACAAAAACAAATAAGATATACTTGTTTGTAATACCTATTGCCTGAATTGGAATTTTGTTTTTAAATCAGCAAAGTTAACTGTACACAAAGATCTTTATAATATAAAAGGAAAGCTACAATTTTTATTCCATGGTTTCAAACTGTATCACAAAGTTATGGTCATCAATACAGTATGGTGTTGAAATAAAAGCACACCAAACATGAGTTGAGAAATATATCCACATATATGATCAATTAACTTATAAGAAAGAAGACAAAATATTCATTGTATATCTAAAACCCAACTATGAAGGACTCTGTAAATCACAATAGTTTCAATAAAATTAAAATTTAAATATAAAAGAAAGACAAGGTACAGCATAGGGGAAAGTTTCATCAAAAATTGGTGATGAGAAAACTGGAAAGCAAAATACAAAATAATAAAACTGGGGCAATACCTTTTGCCATACACAAACATTAATTAAAAATTAAAATGCAAAACTATCAAATGTTAAAAGATATTATCAGGTAGTAAGCTCCTTAATTTTAGTCTTGGCAGCATGTTTAAAAATCTGGCATTCAAAAAAAAAAAAATCTGGCATTCGGGGCTGGAGTGGTGGCGCAGGGTTGCCTTGCACGACTTGACCTAGGACAGATCTCGATTCAATCCCCAGAGTCCCATATGGCCCACCAAGCTAGGAGCAATTTCTGAGTGCATAGCCAGGAGTAACCCCTGAGCATCACTGGGTGTGACTACCCCCCCCCCCAAATCTAGCATTAAAAGCAAAATTACACAAGCTGGGGCCAGAGAAATAGCATAGAGGTAAGGTGTTTGCCTTCCATGCAGAAGGATGGTAGTTCAAATCACGACATCCCATATGGTACCCCAAGCCTGCCGGAAGTAACGCCTGTGTACTACCACTGTGACCCAAAAGCCAAAAACCAAAAAAAAAAAAAAAGGTTACACAAGCCCTAAGTGGAATCATATCATACTAAAAAGTTTCTGCTAAGCAAATGAAACCAAAAAAATTAAAAACCAAGGGCTGGGAGCTATTACACTAGTTGAGTGTTTGCTTAGCACATAACCAAACCCAGATTTGATTCCTGACACTACATGCTCTTTAGCACAGCTGGGTGCAGCCTTTGAGGCCCCAAACAACACAGTTGGAGATCCCTTGCACATTACTGTCAAGCTTATTCAGGCTCTAGCATTGAACCTCTGGACCAAGAATTGCTGGTGGGACCTTTAGGCCTCCTAAACAGCACCTGGAAGGTGCAAAAAAAAAAAAGGGGGGGGGGAACTTACTAAATATGAGAATATATTTACAAATAATCTCATGAGACATAAACATAAAAAAATACAGTAAAAGGGGCCAGAGAGATAATAAAGTCCATAGGCACTGCCTTGCATACAGTCGACCAGATTCCATTCCTCAGTACCCCATAGAGCCCCCCACCCCCAACCCTATAGCTCCAGGAATGATTCCTGAGTGCAGAGCCAGGAGTAAGCCCTGAGCACTATGAGGTGTGACCCAAAAACAAAAATCAAAATTTTATTATAAATTGGGGCCGGAGAGATAGCACAGAGATAGGGCATTTGCCTTGCATGCAGCAGATCCAGGATGGACAGTGGTTCAAACCTCGGCATCTCCCATATGGGAGCCCATGCCTGCCAGGAGTGATTTCTGAGCACAGAGGCAGGATTAACCCAAATGCCTCCGGGTGTGACCCAGCAACAAACAAACAAACAAACAAAAAATATATATTATAAACAGGTCCGAAGAGATAGTACAGTGGTAGGGTGTTTGCCTCGCACACAGCCAACCCAGGACGAACCTAGGTTCGATTCCCAGCATCCCATATGGTCCCCCAAGCCTGCCAGGAGCAATTTCTGAGTGCAGAGCTAGGCATAACCCCTGAGTGCCAATGGGTATGGCACAAAAATTGTATTAAAAACTTACAATTCCATAAGAATTCAGAGCTTAAAAACAGATGAAACCATTTTCCCCCGCAAGAAAACAGGTTAAGTTTACAGAAACATGAAAAGAATTTCATCAATGAAATGCAATTAAAACCATACCTGATGAGAATGTTACTGGTGCAGGTGCTACGAACATACCCCCATACTAATTTTTGATCAGAAAATTAAAAACCAAAATACCACATATCCAGAAATTCTGTATCTGCAAATTAACCTGAAGAAAATGAAAACACTAACTCAACAGATCCACCTCCAAATTCACTGCAGCAGTACTTATAATAGCCAAAGTAAGGAACCATGCCAACTGTCCAGTAATCAATTAAGGAAATGCGACATGGACAAGTGAAATGAAAAAGAAGTAAACATTAAGAGTGAAATAAAATGGCACTTGTAACAATACAAGTAAACTTGGGGGTTATTCTTCTAAGCAAAATAAGATACTGAAAGACAAAGCATTATTATCAGCATTATTATCATCTCATACAGAGAGAGTAAAATTGATGTTTGCCCAGAAAGTTGGGTCTGCGGTAGTAGGAAGGGAGAATGATCGATGCCACTCAAAATATGCAACTTTCAGTTTATAAATATATCTGGTTGGGCCAGAGTGTTAGTATAGCAGGTAGTGTACTTCACTTGCCTTGCATGCAGTTGGCCAGGATTCAAACCGCAGCACTCCATATTCAGTCTCCCGAACCCCGCTAGGAGTGATTCCGAAATAAGCTCTGTGCGTCACTGGGTATGGAGCACGTGTGGGCACACACTACCCCACCCCCTCCACTTCACACAAATAAATAAGCCTAGCGATATAATATATGCCATTTTGAGTATAATTAATTTTATGCTGAAAAGTTGCTAAGAATCTGGGGCTGGTGTGATACGAAATTAGGGCTTTTGTATCACTGGGTGTTGCCCAAAATAAAATTAAATAATCAACTAAATATTAAAAGATAATGAAATTGTGCAGATCAAGAACTGCAAGAAAAGGTGTTCATCCTCAGTGAGCATGTGTGCAAGAACTAAAAGCAAATGTACTACATTCAATGAGCACAACACAACTAACAGTGTGAGCACCACAACCATGCATGTAAGACTCCCAGTAATATCAACAGCAGAAATGTGAAAAATTAACTTTTATATACAGGGTTTTGCTAAATATAAAATTATCAATTGCTATGGTGAATATCTGAAATGAATGTTTTATGTCAAATGTACCACAACTGTATTTCAAAAGCAGAATATTCAAAACCACAGCTTAGCTGAATTTTCCTGAACAAAAATTAGGATTTCTATTCCATCTTAGCTTCACTGCTAGTATAAAAATTAATTAAGACATAAATATATAATATTTTGCTATATTAAATGAAAGTTCCACATACTTGTCTCATAATATCTGGGTTATTCAGCATGTGACTAATTTCTGGATTTCTCTGTATCAACTGCTGCATTTGTGGATTGGCCATAATTAACTGCCTCATAAGGTCGGGATTTGAGAGCATGCTCTGGACAAAAGGATTTTCCATGATCTGGACCATCATTTCAGGATTGGACATAAGTTGCCGCTGCATCTGGCTTTGTAGTTCAGAAAAGTTTGTGGTATTCAAACCCAAACTACTTAGACCTGCAAGTCCTCCAAGGCCACCTAAGAATAAAGAGGAAGAAACATAAATGAAAGCCATAAGCATTATTATGAACATGACTGCTAATATAGAGGCAAAAGGATTAATTGAATAACCCATTGTAGAAAGTTATCTTAAAGCAAATTTAAAGACCAACTAAATAAATATTTCTAGTGTGTAGTATAAAAGTTTATTTCAGCTCAGTTCTTAGTTCCTGGTATACAGCATTATAAACTATTGCAATTTCCCAAGAAAGAATGATCTTTCGTTGGATTCACAGTCCCCTTTAAAAATAATGCATTTATACCAATCATAGTGCTTAGAATAAGGGCCCCTCTAGATAACCTCAGAAAAGACAGTAGGAAAGATGGCTCAAAACTTTCAATCAAGTCATCAACTTCTGGAAGAGAAGGAAAAGAGACCTAGAGATGATGATAATACATGAAAGTGGCTAACTAGACAAAAGCACAAAAAGGGTATAGAAGTTTATACTTTTCTGCTATACCATACTTTTTTCTGATTACAAAAATGTATTTAATAGTTTCATATAAAATGCTAAGAGTATTTTCATACTGTACAAAAAAAACTTAATACATAGACTTTTTATTAATAACTATACAAGAGCACAGCCCTTTAGCTAACTTCTAAATAAAGGTTACAATTTGTTTCAAATTTAAAGA
The DNA here is from genome assembly GCF_024139225.1 of Suncus etruscus. Lineage (NCBI taxonomy): Eukaryota > Metazoa > Chordata > Mammalia > Eulipotyphla > Soricidae > Suncus > Suncus etruscus. The sequence goes on from NC_064850.1 coordinate 70,077,641, forward strand.
CTTAATGGCAATAATGAGGAAAGATTAAATTTATTTTACATAACTGAATGAAAGTACTCCCAAAAAGGACAAATAAAATAGAATATGGTCTTATGTGTCCTTAGGGAAGTGGTTTGGAGGGGTGATAGTTATGTATGTCAAATTAATTTCCTATCTGGAATTTCTGCAACTGCATAAATATGTCCCCTTCTCAGATACCATGCTGCCAATTTTCTTTACTTGAAAGTAATGACTTTTAAGGTCTAAAAAAAAACTGCAAAATTTAAGTGTGCGCCTTTCTTTCTAGGTAAACATCCTTTACAAAACAAGTCAACTTTTTCAAAGTTGCATCCACAGAAGTATAAAGAGCATGTTCCTGCAGAACTCATCTATGCTGTTGTGGCAACTGTTACTGGAAGTAAAAGACATGCAGAAGCAGTAGGGCATGTCTTCTGGTCAATAAGCTTCTTGGGTTTCATCTTTTTTTGTTTTAGGGTCACACCCTAAAAGTGCTTGGGGGTTATTCCTGGCTCTATGCTCAGAAATCACTCCTGGCAGGCTCAGGGGACCATATGGGATGCTGGGATTTGAACCACCATCCTTCTACATTTAAGGCAAATGCCCTACTTCCATGCTATCTCTCTGGCCCCTTGGGTTCCATCTTAATTTCTTCCGGGGTAACACTCAATTCCACTACTACCTTCTTCGTGCCAGTAATGCTTGTCTTGACCTTTCACCCCCACAGCAAGTTTGAACACTGAATTCTGCTATAACATACTTTAACCTATGCTTTTATTTATTTTGGAGTTTTATACTTTATGATAATCTAGCAGGTTTAAGTACTTAGTGCCCTGAGAAAACAAGGCATAGGAACTTCTAATTGATAACATGCCAATGAAAAATATGAGTGGCCTGGGACTTGGAGTTGTAAGTAGAGATAGTCTATATAAAGGACATTTAACTGTGGGACCTGACACTAATAAAGGTAGGCAGTGTCAGAATTAGTATTCAAAATGTAACATCCAGATGGAGAACAGGAACTAAAAACAAATGCCCCAATTAAAAAGAAAATAATGTCTCAAATGCAGTGGGGCTGAGAAGATGGTTCAAGGACTGGAACCCCAGCAATAGGAACCACAACCAAATCCAACACCACTGAATGAGAATCTGGGCACCAATCCAGGTGTGGGCCCCAAAACAACAAAAAAAAATTATACCTTTAATAATTATTTTCAGACTACCAAGTAGATTCATTCACCTATAAATTCTGGATGAAACTGATCTCCTGAAAGTTAAGACATGTAGTGACTTAAATGTCACTTTGGAGGCATTAAACCACAAAGAAACCTACTAGATGGCAGATATAATTAAGTACTCATCATAAGATTATCTTTTGTAGTTAGATTAATACAAACACTTCATCAGTGGCTATGATGCATGCTGGGAATAAGATAGCAAAGACATAATTTATGAACTCACAACTCAATCTAACAAAAGAAACCTGAAAAGCAACTGTATAATAATAATAATAGTCTCAAGAATGGTTGCTTTACTACAGATGAAAATAAGACTGGAGAATAAATCAATAAAAATAAATAAGACATGGGAAGACTTATTACTAAATACAATAGGTATCATATACAAAAATCATAGAAATAAATGGTATATATTTAAAACTGCAAAAAGTCATGATTGGAATGGCAGATAGCAATGAAAGAAAATGATACGGAATTATCTCTTCATATATGAAAACCTAAAAATAAACAGCAAGGGGGCCAGTGCAATAGCACAGAGGGACAGTCTTTGCTTTGCATGTGGCCCACCAGGGTTCCCATTTGGTCCCCAAACCTTCCAGGAGTAAATTCTTTATTAGTACTCAGTGGTACTCAAAAGATTACTCCTGACTACATTCAGAAACCAATGCTGGAGAACTCTGGGGGCCACATGGGATGCTAGGAATTAAATCCAGGTAGGCCGAGTGCAAGGCAAACATGCTACCTGCTCTATTATTGGTTCCCCCTCCTTTTTGAGGCCATGACTAATTTCTGAGTGCAGAGCCAGGAGTAACCAGAGTGCCACCAGGTATGGCCCAAAACATTAAAAATAAACAACAACAACAACAACAAAAAACAACCAACAAAACACTCACAGCAGTCTGAGACTGGAGTGATAGCACAGCAGGTAGGGCATTTGCCTTGCATGCAGCCCACCTTGGTTTGATCCTCAGCATCCCAGATGATTGACCCCTGAGCCTGTCAGGGGTGATTTTTGAGTGCAGAGTCAGGAATACTCCCTGAGTGCTGCTGGGTGTGGCCCAAAAACAAAAACCCCTTTCCCCAAATAAACAACCGGGTAGTAACATAATGGAAGAATAATACACACAACTGAGTTGGGGGTTGGGGTGCCCTTGGGAAGAAAATGCCTTAAAGTTCTCAGGAGAAGGAAGGGGTACATTAGTGGTGTATTGGAATTATGTGTACAACCCATTATTTACAGCATTGTAAAGCATAGAATCTCAATTTAAAAAAATGTTTTAAATAGCTGAATTCCAGTGTTATATACCCCTGAAGAAAATGTAAATGGAGAGTTCATTCACCAACAAAATCTACAATATTAACAATATCCAGTAATACTCTGGGCTTACTGCTGCCTCTGTTCTCTGGGATTGGTCCTGGCAGTGCTTGGGAACCATATGGAGTAGGAGGGAACAAATTAGGTTTGCCACTTGAACAACTAACTATTCCTGCAGTCATCTCTCTGGCCTCTGTATGGACTCCTGTACTATATTTCCATGCCCAAAGCCCAGCTTTTTAAGATTTTAACACATCAACCAAGGTGCGTCCTAATTAAACTATATCTAAGTGTAAGCTAGATACTGGGGGGTTGTGATGAACATATTAAGAAAAACAGTTATAGGGGCTGGAGAGATAGCACAGCGGTAGGGAGTTTGCCTTGTAATGCAGCCGACCCAGGTCTGACGGTGGTTCGAATCCCGGCATCCTATATGGTAACCCGTGCCTGCCAGGAGCAGTTTCTGAGTGCAGAGCCAGGAGGAACCCCTGAGTGCTAAAGGTGTGACCCAGAAACAAACAAACAAACAAAAAAAAAAACAAAAAAAAGAAAGAGAAAAGAAAAAAAAAGTTATAGGCCAGAACAATAGAAAAGCAGGTAGTGTGTGTGATTTGTACACACCTGGGTTTGATCGCTAGCACACCATATGGTCCTCTGAGATCCTCCAGAAGTAACCCCTTCATCAGAGGCAGGAGTAAGCTCTGAGTAATTCAGGTGTGGTTCAAAAAAATCAAAACCAAAACAAAAGAACTTGATCTAAGTTAAAAAATATGTGTATATATAGGGAAAAGTTACTTAAGATTCTCCTAAGAGCAATACAGAAATTACTTAGCACAAATATTACAGACTTTAAAAGTTGGGAAGGCACCATGGAAATAGCAATGGGGTGAGAGAGAGGACACAAACAGATTTGATAGACTAAAGGTGCCGGATTGAAGAGATCATTAATTTTCCTCTTTCCTTTAGCTTTCTTAAGAGACAGGTGGTGTTCTTTACATGACTGAAACCCAAACACAATCATGTATGTAATCAAGGTGTTTAAATTAAAAAAAAAAAGAATAAAACCTTATCAAACTGTAAAAAAAAAAAAGAGACAGTGTTCAAATAACAAGAGAACATTAGCAATATGAAAAAGTGTTGAATTAAGGCAAAGAGTTTAGAAGCGGTATGGGATGAGTGCCCAGAACCTGGGCCGGGAGATAGTATCAGGGGCCAAAGTACTTGCTTTTGTAAGTAAGAGGCTACAAATTTAATTCCAGAGCTGTCCACAGCTCTGCAGAGATGTGCAAATGGCAACTCTACCATTTGTGCCTGGCAGCTATGCTGTTTTGGGATTCCTAATACTGCAAGTGACTGTTGGCTGTGTCATAACCAGTTGTTATGCATCAACCACAGCAACTAAAACATGACTAGGAATATGACATCAATGGTGAGCATGTATGTGTGGGCAAAACTAAAGTGCACAATTCTATTTTTTTTTTTTTTTTTTTGGTTTTTGGGTCACAACCAGCAGTGCTCAGGGTGCTCCTGAGCTCTACGGTCAAAAATTGCTGCTGGCGGGCCCGGAGAGATGGCACAGCGGTGTTTGCCTTGCAAGCAGCCGATCCAGGACCAAAGGTGGTTGGTTCGAATCCCGGTGTCCCATATGGTCCCCCGTGCCTGCCAGGAGCTATTTCTGAGCAGACAGCCAGGAGTAACCCCTGAGCACAGCCGGGTGTGGCCCAAAAACCAAAAAAAAAAAAAATTGCTGCTGGCAGGCTCAGGGGGACCATATGGAATGCCAGAATTCGAACCACTGTCCTTCTGCATGCAAGGCAAATGATGTACTTCCTATCACTCTGGCCCCTAATTGCTTTCTAATCTAGATTGCTAGTAATTTTTGCCATCTAAAATACACAAGACACGTTTACATTTAGTCCATTATCAGTTTCAGAAAGAGCCGCAAATACTGAAGAAAAAAAAAACCTACACCATAGCCCAATTATTTTCAAGAGTATTGTTCATCTTTATCCCCAGAAATAAAACTCAACAGTGCCAGTGGATTCCTGAAACTGCCAATAGTTCTAGACCCCATGTATCTATTTTTCCCCATATATATACATGATAAAACATAATTAATTGAACAACTGTGTAAAGATATTGTAATAAAAATTATACAATGCTGGGGCCGGGAAGGTGGCGCTAGAGGTAAGGTGTCTGCCTTACAAGCGCTAGCCAAGAACGGACCGCGGTTCGATCCCCCGGCATCCCATATGGTCCCCCCAAGCCAGGGGCGATTTCTGAGCACATAGCCAGGAGTAACCCCTGAGTGTCAAACGGGTGTGGCCCAAAAACCAAAAACCAAAAACCAAAAAAAAAAAAAAAAAAAAAAAATACAATGCAGTCTTTTTTCTAGATCCCAGTCCCTTTCTGTTTCGGACAGACAGAAAACTACTAATATAGGGGCCAGAGCTATCGTACAGTGGGTAGGATGCATGCCTTGCATATAAGCAACCCAGGTTTGATACCAAGCATCTGGTCCCTGCACCTGCCAGAAGGAAGCCTGAATGCAGAGCCAGAAGTAAGCCCTGAGCACTGCTACTGCTAGTAGTCCCCAAAACAAGTAAGGAAAAAAAAAAAAACTTGCTTTATGAGCTTATGCTCATAAATATGGGTAATCTTTAAGAGTTCAATTATGTCATGGTGAAATCAAGTATACAAAACTACATCTCTCATTATTAATAAGATGTTTTTTAACATTAGCAAACTAAGCATGTCTGTATTCCCAACCATTACCTTAATGCCTATACAATTTTAAGCAATTCTAGAAGGTATTTAAGTTGTTTTTTCTATACTTGAAGTAGTTTAATATTTAATTCTGTTATTTGGTCTCAAATTATCTTGGGGGAAGAGTAAGGTTTTTTTCTAAACCCTAAAATAAAACAAAACTATAAATACTTACCTAAACCAAAAGTGTTGCTAGTGGTAGAGCCTGATACAGAGCTACTATTAGAAGCTGTTGAGGAGATACTGCTTGTACTGCTATTTGTTTGTTGAGCTGAATGATCCTGAGGCCTAGAGAAAATAAAAGATAGTGAAGAGCATGCTAATTAATTTTAAAATAACCTGATATTTTGATAACCGTTTTACATCAACCCAAATGGTTTTATTTAATTTCTTAATCATTGTGATTTACAAAGTTATTCATAATTCGGTTATGGATACATGTTTCAGGACCAAGCCCACCACCAATGTCAATCTCCCTCTACCAATGTTCCCAGAGTGCATCACAAGCCACCTCCCCTACCCCAAGCCGGCCATTATAACAGGCCTGTTTTTTTTTTTTTCCATTTTAACTGTTACAGTTCGGGTCTCATGATATCACTGACTCTTGTTGTGAAATTTAGTTTCTGTCCATCCTTTAGTCCTTTTTTTTTTTTTTAATTCTTTAATTCTTTTTTAACAGGCTCCCCCGACAGGCGCACCAGCACGGGACTGGGTCCGGGTCGGGAGGGGGAAGGAAGACGAAACGGACACCGGCTTCCACGTCTTTAGTCCTTTTTTATTAGTACCACCAATGCACCTGAGATTACCCCCTCCCTCCTGTCATTTCATATTTGTGCTTTTCCTCCTCCATTCAATTTCTTTCCTTCTCCTCACTATACTTTGGGGCCTAGAGTATTCTCAACAACTTCATGCAGTTATTCTAAATACAACATATAAGTGACAGCATCCCATACTTATCCTTCGTCAGCTATTTCAGTTAACATAATTATCTTCTAGTTCCATCCATGTTGCAGCAAACTGCTTGACTACATAATTCCTTACATTTCCTCTCTCATTTTTAAAAAGGGTTTTATGTTTTGTGAGGTTAATTTTTTCACAAGGGATATATTTTGTATATCCTAAATATCAATCCTTTACCCAATGTGTCGAATGAAAATATTTTCTCCTAGTCAGCTGTCTTTTAGCGAACCCGTGTAGGCCATGTGCAAGGCAAACATCCTACCCACTGTGTTATCACTCTGGCCCAAATAAGTACCCTGTTGTACCTGTGTTAAGTTACCAGTCTATTATACCATTAGGGAGCCGGAGAGATAGCACAGCAGTAGGGCGCTTGCCTTGCACGCAGCTTATTCAGGACAGATGGTGGTTCAAATCCCTGCATCCCATGTGGTCCGTGTGTGCGACCCCACCCCCTCCTGCCTCCGTGCCTACCAGGAGCGATTTCTAAGTGCAGAGCCAGGAGTAACCCAAGTGCTGCTGGGTGTGACCCAAAAACCAAACAAACAAACAAAAAAAACAATCAGTATATATAACAAAAGCATAGAGTAGATAGAATAAATTTTCTATTAGTGAAGCATTTCTTTTTTGGGGGGATGTCATACCCGGCAGTGCTCAGAGGTTACTCCTGGCTCTATGCTCAGAAATTGCCTCTGGCAGGCTCGGGGGACCCTATGGGATGCCGGGATTTGAACCACCGTCCTTCTGTGAGCAAGGCAAATGCGCTACCTCCATGCTATCTCTCCGGCCCCAGTGAAGCATTTCTTTTAGAGGAAATGCAGCATAAAGTATTACAAAAAGGATGTCAACAACTTAGAAGAATTCTGTAGAAAATGCATTAGTAGTCTTATGAGACTAAAGATAGTTCAATGGTTCAATTACTTAAGCCAAGTGTCAAGCCAAGAATTCAAACTCAATGCTATCCATAAGTAATGTGATAATCCCAAAAGTCATTATGTTAGTAGGGATCTCCAGAGTGTAAGAGCCTACAATTGACTCAGTGGTTCAGGAAACACCCATTGCAATCATGTGGTCTTAAGTGTCATGTATATTGCAAACCAGTGTATTTGCCATAATATGCCAAAACAGTACTGACCAGGCTTACTAATCTTGAGTCTAAAGGTAAAAGGGGGAGGGAGAAAAAAGGGACAGTATTCTCTTCCTGTATGACAATATATAGACACCAAAGGCCAAGACAACAGGTTCAGATCCATATAGCAGTGGCTAAAAGGAAGAATTTATCTAATTTATTTCATGCATATTTTCTTTGTATGTATACCTAAGAGCAATAGGATAAAATAACAAAATACAAATAAATATATATAGCTCTTTAAGTATAGAGTAAATAAGTAAAATAAGTAATAAGTAAATAAGTAAAAAGATGTATCAGTTTAATTGGAATTTTATGAAGTGATGCAAAGAACAATGGTGTCTTTAAAACTGAGGAAGTCAGGTAGAGGATAAAGCTCAAAGATATGGAGAGCATACCTTACACATGCAAAGCTGAGTTTAGTACTCAGCACTATGTTTACCACCTAATTGGCATGACTATTACTCCAGCATTGAATCATCAAGCCTACAACTGGTGAGAAGGAGAGGCAGTACAGTAGGTAAGGCATCTGCCTTGCACACAGCCAGCCTGAGTTCAATCGAGGCATCCCATATGGCCCAAGCACCTTCAGGTGCAATTCCCAAGTGCAAAGCCAGGAGTAACTCCTGAGCACTGTTGGGTGTGAACTCCCCACAAAAGCCTGCAGAGTTGGGCCAGGAATGGACCCTGAGCTTCTAAAAAACACCAGGAACTTAAAAAAAAACTTTGCAGTAGTAACAAATGAATTTAACTCATTTAAATACTAATGATGGAGAAAGTCATTGAAAGGCAAAATTGGTTATTAAAAAAAGGGGGGGGGCTGGGAGATAGCTCAAGGGAATGGTGAACATGCTTTGCAAGAGAAAAATCCTAGGTGCGACTGATTCCTAGCACTTACTACCAGATCCCCTGAATACCATCTGGTGCTCTGAGCATCAGAAACCACTTCAAACATAGTTGAGTATGGATGAAAAAACAAAAGGAATAAAACAAGGGAGAAATGGGCAGAGAGAAATTGAGAGATGGCGACAGTGAGAGAACATGTACAATTGCACACTGCTGAACCAGGTTCAATCAACCCCATAAGATACCCCAAACTCCACCAGGAGTGATCCCTGAGAGGAGAGGCAGAAAGCCTTGAAAACTGCTGGGGTTCTGTTCCCAAAACAAACAAAAAATTAATTTAAAGGATTTAGTCCCAGCTTGGTGCATCTTCAAAAGATATGCTTGCTTGGGGGTCAGATTAGCTGTGTATGCTTAGTATATATGAGATCTGGTGCAAAAAAATTGATAAAAGCTTACCTGTTTTGTGTTTTGATGACAAGGTGAACAGTAAGTCCATCATGAATTCCATGCTGACTTAAAGTATCTTGATCTTTTAAAATTTTTCCAGCAAATATCAACACTAGTTGGTCAGTATGTGATTTGAAACGTTTAGAGATTTCTTCCTTGAACTAAATAAAATAAAAATAAACATGTACTAAGGATATTTGCACAGCATCACTTATTCTAAACCCAAAAAGACCTTAGCCTTCCCCCCAAAACAGAAAAGTTGCAATAATTCAATCAAACAGTTATCTTCTATATTAATCCCTGGCTCTTAGAAGGAATGAGTATTACCACTTCACTTATCTCAAATGCAAAATGTTATTATAGGTGCACATCTTCTGGTATTAGTCTTTATTTGGGGAGGGGGGGAGGTTGGGCCACATCCAGTGGAGCTAAGGGGTTACTCCTGGCTCTGCGCTCAGAAATCACTCCTGGCTCAGGGGACCATATGGGATGCAGGGGATTAAACCTGCATATGTCCTGGGTCAGCTGCATGGAAGGCAACACAAACGCCCTACACTGTGCTACCTCTCTGGCCCTTTTAAGGTGTAACCATTCCTTTCTAATTTATTTATGTGAGGTTTTTTTTTTAATACATAGCTCAAGCTAAATAGACATCTTACAAAGTCTTCAGTATTTCCCATCACCTTCATGAAGGGTTTAAACACTGCATAACTGAAACTCAATTGTGAGTAACTTTTATCTGGAAAAAAATACCCAAATATATTATGAATCACAAGTATTTAATGTAATTAAAAAGCAAAACAAAAAGTCTGCATTAATCTAAATTTTTGTTTTGTTTTGTAGCCACAGTCAAAGGTATTTCTGGCTCTTCACTCAAGAATCACTAGTGGTGCTGAGAGGAGGGAACAGGAGGGATGCCGGGATTCGAACCAATGACCTGCATGAAAGGCAAATGCCTTACCTCCATGCTATCACTCCGGCCCCCCTTTACTTTTCAACTATACTTAATACTAGCCTAATAATTTCGTATCAAACAATAGGTACAATTTTAATCTCTAAATTTTCAAATTCAATGCAACAGAGACTTTGTTTTTTGGTTTTGGGGTCGTACCCTGATAGACCAGGCAGACTCCTGGCTCAGGAAGCAAACCTTGATGGGCCTTATACAAAGGAAGGACTTAGTTGTAGCTCCAAAGGGCAGCTGGATATGAATCCAAGCAAATCAAACCAAACCCAACCCAACTCAATGTAAAAATATAAAAGATGGGAACGATAGACAGCATATGCCATGGTACAGCATATACCTTGCACTCAGGTACAATCCAGCAACTAACTAACTAACTAACTAACTCTCTCTCTCTCTCTCTCTCTCTCTCTCTCTCTCTCTCTCTCTCTCTCTCTCTCTCTCTCTCTCTCTCTCCTCTCCCCTCTCTCTCTCTCCTCTCTCCCCTCTCTCTCTCTCTTTCTCTCTCCCCTCTCTCTCACTGGATGGCATTTCAGTTAAATCATGATAAAAAAATCTCTAATGATATGGATTCTGATGAATGCACAAAATCTAGAATAAGCCTTAATACCCTAACTTAGAGCAAATTTCTGATCATAAATATTTCCTTTAAAACAAACAAAAAAATTTGGCTTTGGCTTTGGGCCACACTCATTGATGCTCAGGATATATTCTTGGCTCTATGTGTAGGAACTACTCCTGGCAATTTGCAGGGGACCATATGTGGTCAGTCATATACCTGCCATATTCCCTCTTTAGTCCAACAATATTATTTTCAATTCTGCAGGCTATAACATATTCTGAATACTCAAGTGAACAGAAATTGTAAATCTGGCCCAAAGTCTGATGATCCATACAAGACATCAGATATCATACCAAACCTATTTATACTACAATTGCAAAAAGATTTGCAGAGCAGTTTTGTATGGGATGAGACACCATTCAGTGAACATATTTACACCTTGCAAATAAGAGAATACTACTAGAATACTACTAGCTTTCCTAAACTAGTAGAAAAAAAAGCTAGTAGACATTTACCAGCATATCAGACTATGTTAAAAAAAAAAGTAACTTCTCTCCAAAGCAATTTCAATGCACTAGTAATGACCCTCATTTAAGAACATGAATAGTCTTTCAAATCATTTTCTGCTTTTTATTTCACATGGATTTCTCTACTGTGGACCAGAGGAGGGTTGGGCCTCATTCCTAGCATCACAGGTCTCTGAGAACAGCAGCCCTAAGGGACCTCTTGAGCAGAGAACCAGAAGTAAACCTAGGATTGCCACGTGTGGTTTAAAAGCAAAAAAATAAGTAAAATAAAACAGAAGACTGTCCTCCAAGCAACACAATTCTTAGGCAGCAAAGAATATACTTGAATAGTGAAATAAGGGAGTACAGTGTCAGAATGGCACAAAACCACGAACTTATGCATATACTCAGTAAAGGCCTAATTAGTATTAATTATTGTTAAACATATGTAACTATGTGATAGTCTAGATAAATTTGAAATGTTGGGGACGGAGACAGAGCACAGCGTTAGTTGTTGCCTTGCACGAGGCTGACCCAGGACTGATGATGGTTCGATTCCTGGCACCCCATATGACCCCCCCCCCAAGCCTGCCAGGAGTAACCCATGAGTACCTCTGAATGTGACGCCCCCAAAAATGAAATATTTACTGAGCCCATTAATCAAATAATCACATAAATTTAAATTGTGAATATCAATTAGTAACAGAGTATTGAGAGAAAACACAAGAGTATTCATCTGAACTAGAAAATCAGCAGTTTTTCATAGAGAAAGTGACCTAGGGGGGCCAGAGAGATAGCACAGTGGTAGGGTGTTTGCCTTGCAAGCGCCAACCCAGGACCAATGGTGGTTCGAGTCCGGGCATCCCATATGGTCCCCCATGACTGCCAGCAGTGATTTCTGAGCAGAGAGCCAGGAGTAACCCCTGAGCACTGCTGGGTGTGACCCCAAAACAAAAAAAATAAATAAATAAAAAGTGACCTAGGAATGAAAATTTTTTCTGCAGAATTAAAAAAAAAATTGTTCTATAGTCCTGAGTCAGAAAAGAAAAACAAAGTTCTAACAATTTAAGGAACTAGGAAGTCAACACAATAAATGAGCAACAAGAAAAGGTAGAATTGAGAGGCTGACAAAAACCACATTATACAGGGCTGTATAGCCACGTTAGATAGTAAAAAATGGGGACCATTAGTTCCCATTTCAGGTATACACCTAATTTTTCATATTTTTTCATTCATACATAATTTTTCAGAAACTTTTAAGAAATGAATATGAAAAAAGACTAGATAAAAAGACACATTTTGACATACCACATTTAAAACCTTCCAAAATAGCATTTTAAAAAAGATGCATCTTTATACTTTGTTCATTTTTAAGAAACTTAAAATTAAGTGAAGACTACAAGTAACACCTTAGAATTGCTAAGAAAATAGGTTTGCCAATAATAATAATAATAATAATTTAAAAAAAGGGCCAGACTGGTGGCGCAGCAGTAGGGCACTTGCCTTGCACATTGATCCCCCAGCATCCCATATGGTCCCCCCCAGCCAGGAGCAAATCGATTTCTGAGTACATAGCCAGGTGTAACCCCTGAGCATAACTGGGTGTGTCCAAAAACAAAAACAAAAAAAAAACAGTTTTGATCTCATGATCCTTTTTTTTTTTTAATTTAAACACCATGGTTACACGGTTGTTCTCAATAGTTTTTCCCCCCACAGATAAAGTTGTTCATGACTGAGTTACAACCATACAATGTATAACAATCTTCACCAGTCATGATCCATTTTAAAGGATCACAATAAGAAGTGTTGTTTAAAAAAAGAGAGAACGAAGGGGCTGAAGTGGTGGCATAAGGGGTAAGGCACCTGCCTTGCCTGCGCTAGCCTAGGAAGGCCCACGGTTCAATCCCCTGGCGTCCCATATGGTCCCCAAGCCAAGAGCAATTTCTGAGCGTGTAGCCAGAAGTAATCCCTGAGCATAACTGAGTGTGTGTGTGTGTGTGTGTGTGTGTGTGTGTGTGTGTGTGTGTGTGTGTGAGAGAGAGAGAGAGAGAGGGGGGAGGAGGGGAGGGAGGGAGAGAAAGAGAGACAGAGAGACAGAGAGAGAGGGGAGAGGGAGGGAGGAGAGAGAGGAGAAAGAGAAAACAGAAATAATCTTATTAGCTGTGAAAGTAATCACATCCCATCTAATTGGATAGCTATAATTGAAGACAGAAAATCACAAGTGTTACAGATAATGGGAGTAACTAGAATCCTCAAGTACTGATAGTAAGAATATAAAATAATTTGGAAAATGCCAGTTCTTCAAAAATTTACACGGAGCTACATCATGCAGTAATTTCTTTCATAAGTATACACCCCAAAACATGTGTCTATATAAAATTTTATCAGTATTTACAGGTGTTTTTTTTCTTCTTTCTTTTTTGATTTTCTGTTACAGGAGTTCTTAAAATAATTTTTTTAATTATAAACCTAAATATCCATCAAGTGATAAATGCTATTTATACACACCTATGGCATATCCAGCAACATACATAAAAGCTATAGTAACATCAAAGAACATCAATGAAGTACTCAAAAAATTTGACTTGATGTGGCTATGCTTAATAGTCTGAAATAGTGTAGTTCCAGATTCATGCGATCAAGCATATTTGTGAAAATGACACTCATGTTTAAGCATAAAGAGCTTTCTAAACATTTCAAATGATAAAATTATAATATATACATTGCCTGAATATTTCAGGTATTTACACTGTAATCTAGGAGCAAGTAGTTTTCAACTGTATATCCAATTACTGGTGTCAGTTTACAAGTTGCTACAAGTTAAAAAAAAGTTGAAAACCACTGATCTCTGAAGACTCTATCTACTAGCAACCCCCTCCACCTAAGAAACTTTTACACAACCACAGTATGTATAAAGATTGGTTGACCATTTATGGAAAATAAATCATAAATTAATATATTTTAAATCAAGGTTTAAAAAAATCCATGTGCAATCACGAGCATATATTAACAAAACCACCTTAGAGAAAACAGTTTCTGTTCTACAGCGGCATTTGCCTTGCAAGCAGCGGATCCAGGACCTAAGGTGGTTGTTTCAAATCCAGGTGTCCCATATGCCCCCCCCCCCCTGCCTGCCAGGAGATATTTCTGAGCAGACAGCCAGGAGTAACCCCTGAGCACCGCTGGGTGTGGCCCAAAACCCAAAAACCAAAAAAAAAAAAAGTTTCTGTTCTAAATTTCCCAATCAAGAATGTAAAGATTGGGGCCAGAAAGATAGCATGGAGGTAAGGTATTTGCCTTGCACGCAGAAGGACGGCAGTTCGAACCCCAGCATCCTATATGGTCCCCCGAGCCTGCCAGGAGTGATTTCTGAGCATTGAACCAGGAGTAACCCGAGTGCTGCCAGGTGTGACCCCCCCCAAAAAGAAAAGAATGTAAAGATTGGGACTAGAGTGATAACACAGCAGTAGGGTGTTTGCCTTACACGCTGCTGACCAGAGGTAAATGGGTTCAATCCCAGCAACCCATATGGTCCCCCAAGCCTGACAGGAGCAATTTCTTTTCCTTTGGGGGAGGGGGGGAGTCCACACCTGGCAGCGCTTAGGGGTTACTCCTGGCTATCCAGGACAGACCTTGGATTGATCCTTGGTGTCCTATTTGTCCCCGGAGTCAGGAGCGATTACAGGAGTAATCCCTGAGAATCACACAGTGTGGCCCAAACCCCTGCCCCCCCCCCAAAAAAGGAAGAAATAAAGTAGGGTCATATTAGAAAGAAAATAACCTTAAAGAAATTCCCTTTATGAAACATTAAAATAAGCTCAGGAAAATGTGGAACATCCCACTCTTTCCCATATTTTTGTCTTATCCAATACAAAGTGCTCACCCATATCCCTACTTACATCTTTCTTAGGCATTCTACCTAAGGAAGCCCTTATCCCAGTTTCTTTTTTCCCTTGAGGTTTCAATTGAATTCAGTATCTCATCTAGGGTCCTTTTAACTTTCAATCTTGACTGCCTGAAAACAAGAACCTGAGGGCCTATAATAATACTAATCACCATACTGAAGTATATTCTTCTTGCTATTATCTATTGGCTAAAGGTAACAATAACCAATAGGAAAACAGAAAAATTACCATCTTATAAGAGGAGGAAATTGCCCAGTGACTTATGATTCATCCAAATATTAAATATTTCGATATAATGTATTCCATAGCGATACTAAAGAGATTTTAAATTGTAGAAAGGGACTGCCCGATAAAAATCTGAACCTGAACTTCAACATTATTTTGTAGGTGTTATATACCCTAACCTCAATTTTGGGCTGGGGTGTGTATTTGGGCCACACCCGCTAATCTCAGGGCTGACACCAGGATCTGCACTAAAGGATGAGAGGAGAGGGGAGAGGAAGGGAGAGGGGAGAGGAGAGGGAGAAGAGAAAGTAGAGAGGGAAGAGAAGGGAAAGAGAAAAGAGAAGGGAGAGGGAGTGTGCGAGTGTCTGCACTAAGGGACACTACAAGGTGTGTGTGCTGTCTGTGATCACTATGGGGTGGTGTGTGAGTGTGTTCTGTATCATTGATGCAAGGCAGCCATGCTAATGCTGTATTATCGAAATTTAAGTGACAGAACGACAGATCTGTTTCAAATAGATCAAATACAGATCACCTGAAAAATGTTCTTTTATTTTCCCATAATTTTGTGTTCACATGTGTGGTATCACTAAGACACATGCCAGGCCATTTCTCTGTAAAATTAAATAAAATAAAATTTAATTTGGTTACAGAATATATAGTGTTCAATAGCATAACTAAAACCATAAACTAGCTGATTTAAAAGCAGTATAAAAAGTAAAACACAACACCATAGTCTCCTGAATGTAACTTCTATTTAATAAACATACTGAATTTGGTGGGAGGTAGTAAGGAGTTAAGGTGCTTGCCTTGCAAGTGACCAACCCAATTTTGATTCCCACAACTTCATATGGTAGTCTGAGACAGCCAGGCGTGATCCCAGAGGACAGACATGTGTGACACATTACCCCTGCCTCCGCAAAATACTTAAAATACTGGCTTTATTCTAACATCTTGGCTAAAAGCAGGGTAGAAACCTGAATTTGGAAACCCAGAGGGGAGATCTAAGATCGTCAAAAGTTAACAATGCCTTTATGTCCAAAAGAACAGCTAAAATAATACTAACATATCAAATGTTAGAAGCAATGTTGAGAAACAAAAACTCCCATACACCTGTCACTAATGGAACCAACTATAAAATGATACCTTTTAAAACGTGTATGATAGGCTTAAGCACAGCAGGTAGGGTGTTTGCCTTGCACATAGCCTACCGGGAATGACCCAGGTTCCATCCCTGGCACCCCATATGAAATGTAGCCTACCAGGAGCGATTTCTGAGCGTAAAGCCAAGAGTAACCCCTGAGCGCCATCAGGTGTAGCCCCCACCGAAATAAATAAATAAATAAAACATAGCACATTAAAATGATCTAAAATAGCTTTAATAACAACTAATCATATTTTAATGCTAAAAAACACATGCTTTATGAAGGGGGAAAAGGGAAACTTACGGAGACACTATGAACCCACTCTCCCCCTTGTGAAGTTCTAGAACAGATAAAATAACACACAGAGAAACAAGAGGTTGGGAGTGGTGAGTGAACTGGTTAGGAAAAATGGACAGAATTCCCAGTGCAGAATTCTACCTCCTAATAAGGCTTTGTATTTCAAGTTTACCTTTAAAAAACTGAACTTGGCTAAATAACATGGACATCGCTTCAGTGCCTCCTAAATATCATGTACTAGGCCAGAGATGGCTCGACCAGATGAGGGGAGGAGGTCCGGGTTCCACCCCAAGCTGAGCCTGGAGTAGCACCTGAGCAAGCTAGGTATGGCAACCAAACCTAGAGCGAGCGAGAGAGGTTCATTTTACAACTATTTTATCTTTCTGTTAAAAAAGACTAAAATTGATATGTTAAAGGCTGAAAGCACAAAAACATCACTTAGAAAGCAACTGGTGCGTTTCAGTTAATGTTCCAGAATGTTTTACAGAAAGAATACTCCTTTTATGTCGTTAAAGACAGCTGAATATTGATGTCAAATCAATTTGGGGTGTGGGGGGACCAAACTAATTTCAAGACCTGTTTCCCCCAAATTATTTCAATATATTGACCCTGTAACTGGGGGGGAGGGGCACACTGTCGTCCTTCCCCCGTGCCCAACAATAACTGAACTCGAGCTTCCAAATCAACGGCAAAAAGAGAAAAATATTCATATTCCGGAACTGAGTTCAATTATTCGCTGTTTCCCATTTCACTCAAAATTCTCTTCTCTTTTTTTTAATTTTTCGACCGCCGTCTGATAAACCCGAATCAACGATCTCCAATCGGACGGCACGGATTTGGCATCTAAGGGGGGTGGAGAGTCATCTATCAATCCAAGTCATCCTCGTCTGTCTCCTTTATTATAAAAGAAAAAATAAACCCCGTAATCTCAAATTGAGACTGAATGACTGCATTGTCGACGTCACGGGAGTTTTTTTTTTTTTTAAGAATGAAGCCTTGGAGCTGGAGAGCGTGGAGGTGGGGCGTTTGCCTTGTATGCACAAGGACTGTGGTTCGAATCCCGACATCCCATAGGGTCCCTTGAGCCTGCCAGGAGCGATTTCTGAGTGTAGAGCCAGGAGGAACCCCTAAGTGAGCGCTGCTGGATGTGACCCAAAGCCAAAATAATAATAATAATAATAATTAATAATAATTAATAAAGAATAAAGAACGGTTAAAAGACAAAGATTTCGGCGCTCAAAAACGCCAAAAAAAAAAAAAGGCAAAAGCCCAAAGCCCAAAAATCTCAACCAAGCAACCATGCAACGCAGCAGGGATCGATCATCCGTCCCATCCCGGGCCGGCCAGCTCCAAGGCGTCGGACTTAGCGCCGGGCAGGTGAACAATGACCCCAGCCCCGCTTTGTTTCCGGCGGCGAGATTCGGCCCGGGAAGGGAAGGCCCGACCCGGCCGCCACCAGCCGCGGCCCTTTGTGCCGAGCCGAGCCGAGCCGAGGCGGAGAGCGGCCAGGCCCTGCCCTTGGCGGGAGCGTCGGGCGTCGGCGCGTCCGGCCGCCAGGCCACAGCCGTGGGCCGGAGCGCAGCGCGGACTCGAGGGGCGGGGGGGGGAGACCCCGCGAAGATTGGGGCGAAGCTCCAGAGACGGGAAGAGCGAGCGAGCGAGCGAGCGGCGCGGCGACCTTTGTCCGCCTCACCTGCTGCACCGAGCTGTCCTCGGGCACGGCGAACTCCTCCTTCTCCTTCGGGGTCTTCACGGTGACTTTCATGATCTTGGGCTCGGCCGAGGCCTCGGCGGGGCCCGGCGCTTCGGCCGCGCCCGCGCCCGCGCCGTCCTGGGAGCTCGGCGGGCCGCCGCTTTCCCCGCTCTCGGCCATGGCGGCGCTGACTCAGTCGCGCAGTGCAGACACAACGGACGGACGGGCCGAAGAGCGAGTCTGCCCAGGCGGCCCCGGAAGAGCCGGAGCCGGAGCCGGAGCCGGGCGGCGCGTCCGATTAAGCGGCGACAACGCGAGCCCCGGCACACAAACGCGCCGCCTGGGGGGCCGCGGGGCGAAGCGTTCGCCGGGCGCGGCGTCCGAGGGGCCGCGGGGCCCTCCCCTGGCCGGCTTCGTGCGCTCCGGAGCGGTGGCACCGGCTCGGACTCTCGGGCAGCCGCCGACAGTGGAGACGCCACGGGGCCGCCTCGCTCGACAGCCGCAGCCCGCAGCCGCTTCTTCCTTCCCGCCCCTCCCCCACGCCCTCGGCCGGCGCGGCGCGGCGCGACGTGACGTGACGCACGCGACGCAACGCGACGCCGCGCGGGGCACGCCGGGTAGCGCGGCTCAACAGCGTCGCCGAGTCATGCTCGGCCGGCGCATGGGCGGGACTCCTACGCTACGCTACGCCACGCCGTTTCTTTCCCCCCTCTGCTGCGCCACAAGTTGTAAAATAAGGTTTTGGCGCGGACTAATGCCTAATGTCTCAAAGCAACGGGGTGCTGCTATTTTTAATTAGTTTATTTCTTGTTTTATTAAAAAACGAAAACCTCAGCGAGTAGGCGGCATTGTCACGGCGCGCCTTGACGACGTCGACCGGCATGGTCACGGCGCGACTTGATGACGTCACGAGCAGCGAAATTACTAGAAAGGGTGTGGGTCAGTGGGCGCTACGGCCGGCTCTTGCGCCTGCGTACTACGGTACAAGTATTTCCGCCCCCCGCCTTGCCGCCGCCGCTGCCTCCTCTGCGCAGGCGCGCTCTGCTCTCGTGCCTGGCCTGTCTCAGCTTCTGCAAGTCTTTGCTCCTCGCGCGCTCGAGTGGGAAGAGTTGGCCCCAGGGGAGGTGGCGATTGACTGGGAATTTTGTCATTTCCCAGTTTCATGTTTTCCTCTGCTCCTTCTACGGAAACGTGGGGT
This sequence comes from Suncus etruscus, assembly GCF_024139225.1. NCBI lineage: Eukaryota > Metazoa > Chordata > Mammalia > Eulipotyphla > Soricidae > Suncus > Suncus etruscus. Next base: position 70,096,828 of record NC_064850.1, read on the forward strand.
GTTTGATTTTCGTACCACGGTGTGCGGGATTAAAGTCCATTTAATCACAACAGGGAAATGGAGTCGACGCCCAACCCAACACTGCGCAATCCCAGAGTCGTGTTTGTTTGCTCTGGACTCTGCGCTTTCTGCCCTCGGGTGGTTGGGAGCTGGGCGGACTCTTAGGCCATCTGAGCCTAGCCCCGCGCAGGCAGTCCCAGCACCCCGGAATTTGGGTGCATTGCCACCGCCCAAAGTGCAGAAAATAGGTCAGTGCAAGGGTCACCACCCGGACAGTTGAAGGCAGCCGAGGTATTCATTTTTAAGTCCTGTGGCGTTAATGAACTGCGCCATTTATATACGTAGGAGGCCGGTCATTCAACAGTTGTTTACACTGGAATCAGAGCAAAAGTCAAACGTGATTCCTCTCAGAGCTTCCCGATTTTGACACGTTATTGTTTGTCTTCAAAGATGATCCCTACAGAGTATGCAACACGGAGCCATAACTTCTTGAGATATATACTCGCTATTGTGCTGACTCAAAGCTGGCATCTGAGACTTGGGGGGGGGACACATAGGCCCCCCCTTTTTTTTAAACTCGCCGCTGTGTTTTTGAATTCTCTTGCGCAGATTACTTACAACAGTTGCTTAAGAATGAAGTAAAGTTTTGAAAACACAGGTGCACATAGAGCAAGCTTGGTGCAAGGAAGGCTCTGTGTTCAGCTTTTGTTCAGCTGCACAGGGCTGTGCCAAAGGTTGACCCATTTGTGTCTAGAAGTGATGTGGAAGGAAGTCTTGCCATGAGGCAACGAAACAACTATAATTTTGCACTTATAAAATTGCTCTAGTCTATATTATTTTTCTTGAAAAGTCTGGTTTATATGACGCAGTACCTGAAACATAATTTATTGGCAAGTATAGGCAATTTAGTTCCCTATCTTAGTAAAGGAAAACCATATATAATACATGAGTAAAACTCCAATAAAACTTGAACTTGAGGGCCCGGAGAGATAGCACAGCGGCGTTTGCCTTGCAAGCAGCCAATCCAGGACCAAAGGTGGTTGGTTCAAATCCCGGTGTCCCATATGGTCCCCCGTGCCTGCCAGGAGCTATTTCTGAGCAGACAGCCAGGAGTAACCCCTGAGCACCGCCGGGTGTGGCCCCAAAACCCCCCCAAAAAAAAAACTCGAACTTGAAAAACATGCTTAGATTTTTTTTCAATCCAAGGAGGCTGAGTATCTTTGAAGTATTTTTTCCTGAATTTCACCACAGATTCCATTCATTTTGTCCCCGTTGATTTAATATTTTTCAATGGCAGAGTAGTAGTCTTACCTATTGATCACCTAAGGTAATTTCATTTTGGGGGTTTTTTTGGGGGGGTCACACCCAGCAGTACTCGGGTTACTCCTGGCTCTGCACTCAGAAATCGTGGCAGGCTTGGGGATCATATGGGTTCGCGGGATTCGAACTACCGTCTTTCTGCATGCAAGGCAAACACCCTACCCCCATGCTATCTCTCCGGCCCCCTAAGGTAATTTCTTTTTTTTGTTTGTTTTTTATTTTGTTTATTTGTTTTTTTGTTTTTGGGCCACACCCAGTAATGCTCAGGGGTTACTCGGGGGACCCTTTGGGATGCCGGGATTTGAACCACCGACCTTCTGCATGAAAGGTAAACACCTTACCTCCATACTATCTCTCCACCCCCCCCCCCAAGGTAATTTCTTAACATGAGAGTATCTGTCGCTGAACAGAACTGCCATGTTTTTCACTGAGGGAATTATTTTAGCGTAACAGTGTATCTTATGCTCCTTTGCCTTTCCTAACATTCATGTGTGCACACATAATTGCATACTTTAAAAATGACTTTCTTTGTAATGCATGGTCAGGGGAAGAAAACATTCCCTTCTTGGGACCTAGAAAGTGAAGCTTTTTGACTCATTTTTGGAACACTCTCCCAGCTGAGTGCAAGAGGCCATTGCCTGTGCCATGATCTATCACTCCAAACCCATAAAATCTTTTTGAATGCAGTAATTTCAACCAGACCTGTAGAAAAAAATATGTCAAGGGAGTCAGTGTCATGAAAGCATGTTGTGGTGGGAAATAAGAACTGGCACACCAAGATCTGACTGATCCTGAGTTCAAGAACTATTCACAGTTATCTCTTAAGACTACTTCAAGATCAAAGGATGGGGGTTAAATGTTAAATTTCTTGCCTAGGGACTGAAGAGGTTGTGGTAAAGAGGCAGTTTTTTTTTTTGTTTTTGTTTTTTTTTTGGGGGGGGGTTTTGGGTTTTTGGGTCACACCCGGCAGTGCTCAGGGGTTATTCCTGGCTCCAGGCTCAGAAATTGCTCCTGGCAGGCACGGGGGACCATATGGGACGCCGGGATTCGAACTGATGACCTCCTGCATGAAAGGCAAACGCCTTACCTCCATGCTATCTCTCCGGCCCTAAAGAGGCAGTTTTAATTAATTTCCAGCTAAAACTTGTGAGCGGGAGGCCAAAGCGATAGTACTGCAGATAGGGCCTTTGCCTTACACGAAGCCTACCTGAGTTTAATCCCCAACGTCCCATATGATCCCCCGATCATACCAGGAGTAATTTCTGAGCACAGAGCCAAGAGTCATCCCTGAACTCCAACAGGTGTGGCCCAAAAACAAAAAAAACTTGAAGAACAGGTAAATGTACCTATGCAATCACACTTTTGAGTAGGAGCTGCTAAGATGAACCCTTTGAGGCCACGCACTACATAGTAATTAAGTGTAGTTAAAGGGCCAGCAGTGCACTAAAGCAGTCTGCGAGACTACAAGTCTACTAATTCCTTCAGCTTTGAAAGCTACCAAAGTTGTAGAGTTCCTTGTGCCCTTTACTCAGATTCCCTCAATTCCCCCCCCCATGGTGACAAATAGTTGTGTAATATTAAGCAAGGGAAAATGACATGTTAATCACAAACCTTATATAGTTTTCTTATTTTTAACATACAGTCATTTGTACATATGTATGCATGTATGGGGTTCTCTGACATCCTATATATAGACTCATAACACATTATAGTTAAGATAGAAAACTATCTCTAGCCTCAGTTTTGTTTTTGTTTGTTTGTTTGTTTTACTTAGTGGACTGATAACTCTGACATTCTCAGAAATGGGGGACAGGGTCAGATTCCCCTTTCTGCATGAACTTCAGCAGGCCATTGCCTTACCTTATAACCTCTGATAGAAACCACTCAGCTCTAAATTAAATAAAATGCGAGCTGCTAAATCGGAGGTGAGTTTGGAATACAGGGCTTACAGCTCTGGGAATTTTAGTTTTGAAAGGAGAAACAGATCAAGCACCACCACACCCACCCATCACTGGAAACCCAGCAGAAAAATGGCCACGCTCCTTCACTAAGCTCCAAAAGAAAATAATCGGAGCCAGCTATAGCACAAAGGCCTCACACACGGCCAATCAAGGTTCCATTCACAGCATTGCATGTTTCCCCAAGCCTGCCAGGAGTAATCTCTAAGTGCCTGAGTGCCACTCGGTTTGGCCCAAAACCCAAAAAAAAAAGATATAATGGCCATGGATACTTTCCAGGTAACTGGAAAAGTTGGGCTGATACATGTGTGGCATTCTCAGAAAGGAGGGAAGGGCAGATTTACGTTACGTTTCTGCATGAACAGCAGCTGAAAAGGCACCCCCTAAGCTCTCTGAAAGAAACAGTTCAGCTCTATCAAAATGCTGTCAATTATTTTTAGATTTATAAATCCTGACACCTCAATATTTTTAGTAGTGTCAATCTAGTAATATCACAGAATATCTGATAGAAAAGTTATAGAATCTACCAAACTCATTGAGCCTAAACAGTAACACAGAAGTCTTCAATAGCATTTAACTGCAGCTCAGTAAATCTTTAAAAGCTGACTAAAGTAACACCTTGGAGATCTATCATTTAAAATTGATGCTTCTTGGGAGTGGAAGGCAGGAAAAAAAACTGATGCTTCTTGATCAAAGCTTTGATAATTTCATTTGTCTTTGTGTTGTAACAACATGAAGTAAGTTTGTGCCAGCCTGGAGACAGGCTATGGTGGTGGATAGGAGATTGGGGACATTGTTGAAGGAAGGTCAGACTGGTGGTGGGATTAGTGTTTGAACATTTAATGCCTAAAATGACTATTATGAACATTTTGGTAAGTCATGGTGTCAAATAAAAATAAAAATAAAAAGTAAAATTTTTAAAGAACAATGATTTGCGAAGTTATAGATAGTTGCTTTTTAAGCATATATTTTATCACAAATCTCACCACTAGTTTCAACTCCCATCACAAGTTTCCCATACTCCTTAACTTTATAACCACCCTGACTGCCTACTTTCCTGTCACTTTGATAGGTATGTTAAAGTTTGGTGGTTGCTGCTTAGATTCATGCACTCAGTGTTGTTGAATCTGCTTTAGGTTTATAGCTATACCACTTTCTCACATCAGAATATAATCAAAGCCCTATGCCCCCCACCCCCATTACTTCCCTCATCTTCTTCCTTCCCACTTTGGTTTTTTTCCTTCAATGTCTTTTTTCTCCTTAATCTCCGGAGTCAAGGGTGATCTTGACATTTCCCCTTTGCTACATTACATTCCCTTATCCAGTTCTATATACCACAGATAAGTGAGATTACTGTGTGTTTGTCTTTCTTCTAGCCTACTTTACACAACATATCTTCCAGCTCCAACCAGGTTGCAACAGATTGCATGGTTTCATGGTTCCTTGATGCTTCATAGTACTCTGTTGTGTATATAAATTCATAATCCATTTACCTATAATTCGACACTAGGTTGAGTCATATCTTAGTTATCATACTAAGTACAGCAATGAATAATGGTGTGCATGCACCCTTTTGAATGAATATTTTTAAGTCTTGGGGGTGAAGTTGCTGAGTTACATGGCAGCTCAATTCTGAGGTTAATGAGGAATTGCCATATTATTTTCATAGAGGTTGAACTAGACAACTTCTCACCAGCAGTGGATCAGTTTTTTCAACACATCCCTGCCAGTACAGATTGTTCCTGTTATTTTTGATATGTGCAATTTGAACTGGTGTGAGATGTTATCTCTTTTTTGGGATGGGGATTTTTGGGCCACACCTCGTGGTGGTAGGGTACTCTTGGCTCTGTGCTCAGAAATCGCACCTCCTGGAAAGCTTGGGGGACCATATGGGATACCAGGGATTGAACTCAAGTGCATCCCACGTCTACCGTGTACAAGGCAAACACCCTACTATTGTGCTATAGCTCCAGCCCTATCTCATTGTCTTGATGAGGATTTCCCTAATAGTAATAGCTGAGTTACTATAATACCTAATAATAATAATAGCTATAGTAATACTATAACACCTAATAGTAATAGCTGAGCACTTTTTCATGTCTAATGGCAATCCATTTGTCTTGCTCAGAGAAATGCCTTTTCACTTCCTCTTCATTTATTTTTGTTTGTTTTTTTGGGCCACACTCAGTGACGCTTAGGGGTTACTCCTGGCTATGTGCTCAGAAATCGCTCCTGGCTTGGGGGACCATACAGGACGGCGGGGAATCGAACTGCAGTCCGTCCTAGGCTAGCTTGGACAAAGCAGACGCCTTACCATTTGTACCACTGCTCTGGCCCGTCCTCTTCATATTTTGATAGGGTTTTAAATTTTTTGGTTGATCTTAGTGAGGACTTTATATATCCTGAACATCAGGCCTTTATCTGATGTGAGAGTGCAGATAATTTTTTTCCCATTCAGTTGCCTGATTTTGTCTTAGCTTGTTTTTTTTTTTTTTTTTTTTTTTTTTTTTGCCATGCAGAAACTCTTTAGCTTGAAGAAGCCCCATTTGTTTATTTTTTATTTTGTGCCCTTTGTCAGTAGTATATCATCAAAGATGCCTTTGAGGGCCAAAGAATCTATCTAGATTCTGGTCGGATCTCAAGGTGCTTTGATTTACTATGAATTGACTTCAGTGTAAGGTCACGATGGCAAACCTATGGCACGCATGCCAGCTGTGCCCACGAAGGCTTTGCAGCTGGCATGCATGAAGGTCCACAATTATTAAACTTATAAAATTTATAAAGAGTTTTTTAGATACTAAAATCTTTTTATTAAGGTTTAATTGAGTGCTGGCACTTTGAGGAAATTCTTTGGTTTTGTGTGGCAGTTTGGGCACTCGGACTCAAAAAGGTTAGCCATCACTGGTGTAAGGTGTATGTGACATGGATTAAGTTTTAATATCATACATGTAGTTACCAGTTTCCCAGCACCACTTGTTAAAGAAGTGATTTTTACTCTACTCATGTTCTCAGCTCTCTTATCAAAGGTTAATTGTCTAGATACATACAGTTTGGTCCTGATCCATTGGGATTTTTTATTCTGACCCATTGATCAGAGAGCTCATCTATAGTCTAGTACCATACAGTTTTGATCTCTAGAGTTTTATAATACATCTCCAAATTAAGTAATATGATACCTCCACTTTTTTTTTTAATTTTTTTTACCTTCACATTTCTTATTTTTCAAATGGCTTTGGCTACTCTTGGTGTCTTCCGGTTCTATTTAAACTTTATTATTGACTTTCTCAGGTCCTTAAAGAATGTCATTTGAAATTGGATGGGGTTTACATTGAATCTATATAATAGCTTAGGTATAATAGTTATTTTAAGAGTATTGATTCTGGGGCTGGAGAGATAGCACAGCAGTAGGGTATTTGTCTTGCATGCAGCCAACCCAGGAGGAACCCAGTTCAATTCCCTGCATTCCATATATCTCCCAGCCTGCCAGGGGCAATTTCTGAGTGAAGAGCCAGGAGTAACCCCTTAGTATCTCTGGGTGTGGCCCAAAAACCAATCAATAAATCAGTAAATAAAGTTTAAAAAATAAGAGTATTGATTCTTATAGTCTGTGAACATGCAGTATTTTTCCATTTCCTAAGTTCTTCTATCTCTTTTTGAGTGACACTCAAGAAATCACCCTTGGCAAGGTTAGGGGACCATATGGGATGCCGGGATTTGAACCACCATCTGTCCTGGATTAGATGTATGCAAGGCAAATGCCTGACCACTGTGCTGTCTCTCTTGCTCTACTGGCTGTATCTTAATTCTCATTTGTTTCAAGGAATATTTTTACTTCTTTCTTGATTTCCTTTATCCAGTTGATGTTTAGCAGTGTTCTATTTAGTTTCACATCTTGGAAGTTTTCTCCATCTTCTTTCTGTGGTTGCTTTCTATTTTCATGGCATTATGGTTAGCAAAGATACTTCTATATATGTAAACTTATATATCTTAGAATTATACCCTAATCTGTTCATTTATCCTGGAGAAGGTCCCATGTGTACTAGAGAAAAATGTGCATCCTTTTGGGATGGATGAAGAGCCTTGTTTATGTCAAACAATCTCAATTTTTTTTTGTGTGTGTGTCACACCAGGCAGCGCTCAGGGGTTACTCCTGGCTCTATGCTCAGAAATTGCCCCTGGCAGGCACAGAGGACCATATGGAAGGCCGGGATTCGAACCACCATCCTTCAACATGAAAGGCAAATGCATTAACTCCATGCTATCTCCCTGGCCCCACAATTTTAAATTTTATAGATCCTCATTTAGGGCTTTTGTCTTTACTGATATTCTGTCCGATTAATCTGTCTAGTGGTGAAAGTGGAAATTTGAAGCCTCCTACTACTATTGTGTTTTCATCAATGTGTTTCTTTAGGTTTATTATCAGAAATTTTATGAACTTTGCTGTGCTTTTATTTGGTGCATAAATAATTATGGTATTTCTTGATCAGTTCCCATAACCAATAGGTAATGTTTATCACTGTCTCTAATTTCCTCCTTTTATTGAATGATATTTGGTGTGATAAAATAATGGCTATCCCAGCTAGTATTTTTTCTTCTCTTGTTTGTATGATTATTTTCATCCTTTCACTATGAATCTGTACTCATCCTTTGAGTTTAGATGTGTTTCTATAGGCTGGATGGATTTTCTTTCCCGATCCATCTAACTATGCCTTTTTATAGGGAAGTTAAGTTTATTGATGTTGAGATAAATAATATAGACTGTGTTGCATTTTTATGTATGTGTGTGTAATCTAATTGTTTTTGCAAGAGTTTTTGTTGTTGTTTTTTGGTTTTTGGGCCACACCCAGCAGTGCTCAGGGGTTACTCCTGGCTGTCTGCTCAGAAATAGCTCCTGGCAGGCACGGGGGACCATATGGGACATCGGGATTCGAACCAACCACCTTTGATCCTGGATCGGCTGCTTGCAAGGCAAACACCGCTGCGCTATCTTTCCAGGCCCGTTGTTGTTGTTTTTTAAATAGGCAACATTTCAGTAATTCTTGGAGAATTGATTTAGTTATCACAAATACTGCCAAGTCTTGTATGTCTAAAAGGTTCTTTTACCTCCTTCAAATCTATATGATAGCTTCACATAACAATGGACTCTTGGCTAGGAGTTTTTTTTTTATTTTCATTCAATACTTTGAATCTGTTATTTGAGTATTCTATCTAGTATTTCCTGATTTTTTTGTTTTTGTTTTTGTTTTTGGGTCACACCCAGCAGCGCTCAAGAGTTACTCCTGGCTCTATGCTCAGAAATCGCTCCTGGCAAGCTCCGGGGGCCATATGGGATGACAGGATTTGAACCACCGTCCTTCTGTGTCTAAGGCAAATGCCCTACCACTGTGCTATCTCTTCAGCCCCCTATTTCCTGATTTTTAATAGAGCATATGAAATGTCTGTTTTAATTTTTAATTTTATGTTTTTCATCTTGCTGCTTTAAGTAGTCTTTTAATTTTGTCTTTTAATTTTTTACCATTTTGACTATGTATCTTGGTGTTGATATGTTTGAGTTTGTTTTGTCTATTTTGTTTGGTACTCTTTGAGTCCCTTGAATCTGTGCAGGTATCTCTCCAAATATTAGCAAAGTTCTCAGTGATTATTTGTCAGCTGTTCTTCCCCTTTCCCTTTTTTCATTTTTTCTGCTATTCCTATGATTTAAATATTTCTCTTGTTATTATTTTTAGTTTATATTTTCTTTTTTTAGTTTATATTTTCTTTCATTAGTTTATCTCTTTTTTATTTTGTCATTTCATTCTTGGCGATGGCCAGAATTTTGTCCTTAGTTTCACTAACACAATCCTCCGCATGTTGAATTCTGTTGTTGTGGATGCTATTGTATTTTTTTAACTCCTTCAATTCCATTGTATGGATTCTTTGATACCTGGAATCAGTTCATGTTTCAGTTGACTGAATTGTTTTACAAGTGATTTCCTTATTTCCATAGCCATTGCATGGAGTATTGATGGGTTGGTTTTTTTTGGGGGGTGGGGGTAGGAGTTGGGTCACACCGGCAGGGCTCAGGGGTTATTCCTGTCTCTGTGCTCAAAAATCACTCCTAGCAGGCTCAGGGGATCATATGGGATGCCGGGATTTGAAGCATGCAAGGCTTCTATCTCTTTGGCCCTGCATGGAGTCTTGATTTATGTTCCTTTTTGATGAGGCTTTGGAGGTTTTAACTCGGTGATTTGCTGGGACTTATGTCCTTCCCTGTCAGCCAGAGCATGTCAATTCCTTTATTTTTGCATTGTTTTTAAGATTTATGGGGGGCCGGGCGGTGGCGCTCGAGGTAAGGTGCCTGCCTTACCTGCGCTAGCCTAGGAGACGGACCGCGGTTCGATCCCCCGGCGTCCCATATGGTCCCCCAAGCCAGGAGCGACTTCTGAGCGCATAGCCAGGAGTAACCCCTGAGCGTCACCGGGTGTGGCCCAAAAACCAAAAAAAAAAAAAAAAAAAGATTTATGGGCACGCCAGGATACAAGAGCCACCCACTGTGTGGGAGAAACTATTCACCCAATACCCATCAGATAAGGGGCTAATATCCAAAGTATACAGGGTACTGACAGAACTTTACAAGAAAAAAACATCTAATCCCATCAAAAAATGGGGGAGAAGAAATGGACAGACACTTTGATAAAAAAGAAATACAAATGGTCAAAAGACACATGAAAAAATGCTCCTCATCACTAATTATCAGGGAGATGCAAATCAAAACAACTATGAGATACCATCTTACATCACAGAGATTGGCACACATCACAAAGAATGAGAACAATCAGTGCTAGCGGGGATGTGGAGAGAAAGGAACTCTTATCCACTGCTGGTGGGAATGCTGTCTAGTCCAACATTTATGGAAAGCAATATGGAGATTCCTCCAGAAACTGAAAATTGAGCTCCCATTTGATCCAGCTATACTACTCCTAGGAATATACCTGAGGAACACAAGAATACAATACAAAAATCCCTTCCCCACACCTATATTTATTGCAGCACTATTCACAATAGCCAGGCTCTGGAAACAACCAAGATGCCCTTCAACAGATGAAAGGCTAAAGAAACTGGTACATATACACAATGGAATATTATACAGCTGTCAGGAGAGATGAAGTCATGACATTTTCCTATACATGGATGTACATGGAATCTATCATGCTGAGTGAAATAAGTCAGAGGGAGAGAGATAGACACAGAATAGTCTCACTCATCTATGGTTTTTAAGAAAAATGAAAGACATTTTTGCAACAATCCTCAGAGACAGAGAGAGGAGGAAGGCTGGAACTTCCAGTTCACTTCATGAAGCTCACCACAAAGAGTGGTGAGTGCAGTTAGAGAAATAACTACACTGAGAACTATCATAACAATGTGAATGAATGAGGGAACTGGAAAACCTGTCTAGAGTACAGGTGGGGGTGGGGTGGAGGGAGATTTGGGACATTGGTGGTAGGAATGTTGCAATGGTGAAAGGGGGTGTTCTTTACTTGACTGAAACCTAATCACAATCATGTTTGTAATCAAGGTGTTTAAATAAAGATATTATTAAAAAAAATTATGGGCACTGTGATTTAAGCTTCAGATTCCCAAATGTCTGAGGTCTGAACTGTTTATATTTCAACAAACTGTTACTCCTTATAATTGGTTAATCTAATAATTTTTGTGCCCTAAGATGTATTTCAGTGTTCATGCAGAGGACTTTCTAATAATTCCATTTTCATAAAGTGTAATTATTGAGGTATTTGAGGGAAGCTATCAAAGCCAGAAACACTTAAAATTAGTGGTGTTGAAGAAGTAATATTGTTGCCATACACTAATGTATCTGCATGGTTTAGGACTTGAAGTGGGGGTTGGAGGGACACATGGGGGTGGTCCAAGGGAGCCAGAGAATAGTGGCACAAAGGGATGGAGGATACTCAGAGCTCTTGATACACCTATATGACAAAGGCTGACATCAGCATGATTGTTCAGTGGGGTGTGCTCTAGTTTTGAGAAGTGGGGGCAGCAGTGTAGGAACATTCAGGACAGCCAGGGAAACCAACCTGCCTCAACAATTTTTATTCTTTCTATACAGCTGGATTTCTCAACTTTTACCCTATTGTGACATTTTATTTGTTTTTGGCCACACCCAGCAGCACTCTAGTTACTCCTGCCTCTGAGTTCAGAAATCACTCTGGGGACCATCTGGGATATTGAGGATAGAACCTGGGTTGACTGTGTACAAGGCAAATTCCCTACCTGCTATTGCTATCTCTCTGTACCCTTTACTTTGTGATTTTTGTTTGGGGCTATACCCAGGTGTTCTCAGGGCTTACTCATCGCTCTGTTCTGTGGTCACTCAGTTATGTTCAGTGAACCATATAGGGATGCTAGAGATCAAACCCAGTTAGATGCCCACAAAGCAAGTAACTTACATACTGTACTATCTTCCTGGCCCTTCACTGTTGTGATTTTTTTTTTGGACTCAATAATTTATTCTTTGTGGGGAGTTTTCTTTTGTGCATTCTTCATTTCTGACCTCACAGAGGTATTGTCAGATGTCCTCTGAAAAAAATCATTGCTGATAGTGTAATTATCCCCACTACCTACAATTTCTTATACAATAAGGATTAGTTAGTGGTATAAAATATTATAATTTTGCTAGTTTCTTGAACTGTGAACTAAAACACTCTTGAAAATCTTTAACATGCATTTCTCTCATAGTTAGTATTCTATTATAAAATTTGCATTTATCTTGTCTTATTATATTTCCCCTACTCACATGTTATCAGGAGTCTAGAATTTACTCAAGATTTTGGGAAAATGAAAACAGTCTAAGGCTATTCTTTCTTACTTCTCTTCTAAGTATGATTCTTAGCAATAACTTCAGATTTCCTAGCATTGAGTAACTTACAGAAGTGGGAAGACTGGTTCTCCTGGAATTATGAATACAAGGATAATTTTGTTTGTTTGTTTGTTTTGGGCCACACCCAGTGACACCCAAGGGTTACTCTTGGCTATGCACTTGAAAATTATTCCTGGCTTGGGGGACCATATGGGACCCCAGGGATCGAACCCAGGTCTGTTCTGGGTCAGCCATGTGCAAGGCAAACACCCTACAACTGTGCTATCACTCTGTCCCTGAGGATAAATTTTTTTTTTTTTTTTTTGGTTTTTGGGCCACACCCTGTGACGCTCAGGGGTTACTCCTGGCTATGCGCTCAGAAGTTGCTCCTGGCTTCTTGGAGGACCATATGGGACGCTGGGGGATCGAACTGCGGTCTGTCCTAGGCTAGCGCAGGCAAGGCAGGCACCTTACCTCCAGCGCCACCGCCCGGCCCCGAGGATAAATATTTTTATAATTAGATTCAAGCTTGGTTTTATGTAAAGCTCCAAGGATGATGATCTCTTTCCAGAGGACAAATTTATTCAAAACACCAGTTTTGGGATTTTTTTTTTGACCATACTTATGTAAAGAATTTGCTATCATGTGTAAGCTGAGCAAATGAACTCTGGGGAAATTTAAAATACTTTCTTTTCAGGGCTGAGGGGTGTGGGGTGGGAGGTGAGGGTGGGCCACACCTGGCAGTTCTCAGGTGTTACTCCTGGCTCTGCATTCAGAAATTACTCCTGGCAAGCTTCCTGACCCTATGGGATGCTGGCGATCAAACCTGGGTTAGCCATATGCAAGACCAGACACCTTATCTCCTGTGCTATTGCTCTAGCTCCTGGGTTCTTTTTATTAATATCTTTATTTAAACACCTTGATTACAAATATGATTGTAGTTGGGTTTCAGTCATGTAAAGAACGCCCCCTTCACCAGTACAACATTCCCATCACCACTGTCCCAAATCTCCCTCCTCCCCACCTCACCCCTACCTGTACTCTAGACAGGCTTTCTACCACCCTCATTCATTCACATTGTTATGATAGTTCTCAGTGTAGTTATTTCTCTAACTGCACTTGTTAAGTCCAGGAGAATGATGCGCCATTCAAAGACACCAAGACCACAGTCTCATGCAATAGCAGGGGGTTTAGTTTATTTTCTTACAAGCATGCAGGGGCTGTGCTAGAATCCAGCATAAGCCAGAATCTGCCAGCCCTGAGCCATAAGCTTACAAGCTGTATATAGTATTTCAAACAATAGAAAGGTACAGTAGATTGATTTGCTTTAGGAAGTACATGACATCTGGCATTTGCTCAATCACATTTTTGCAAGGTGCAGGTGCAAGCTTCCAGGGTTAACATGACCAGGTTAAAACCATGTAGGAACAGAAAGAAAGTTAAACTATAACTGGGTCTACACGTTCCCACAATTGTGAAGGGGGGGTAGGTGATCAGGGCAGTTAGCAAATCCAGGGGAAACTTTTCCTTTACACACTCACCACTCTTTGTGGTGAGCTTCATTTCATGAACCGGAAGTTCCAACCCTCCTCTCTTTGTCTCTGAGAATTATTGCAAAAATACCTTTTATTTTTCTTAAAGCCCATAGATGAGTGAGACTATTCTGTGTCTATCTCTCTCCCTCTGACTTATTTCACTTAGCATAATAGATTCCATGTACATCCATGTATAGGAAAATTTCATGACTTCATCTCTCCTGACGGCTGCAAAATATTCCATTGTGTATATGTACCATAGTTTCTTAGCCATTCATCTGTTGAAGGGCTTCTTGGTTGTTTCCAGAGTCTGGCTATGGTAAATAGTGCTGCAATGAATATAGATGTGAGGAAGGGATTTTTATATTATATTTTTGTGTTCCTCAGATATATCCCTAGGAGTGGTATAGCTGGATTGTATGGGAGCTCAATGTCCAGTTTGAGGAGGAATCTCCATATCACTTTCCATCAATGTTGGACTAGACGGCATTCCCACCAACAGTGAATAAGAGTTCCTTTCTCTCCAAATTCCCACCAGCACTGCTTATTGCCATTCTTTGTGATGTGCGCCAATCTCTTGACATGAGATGGTACCTCATAGTTCTTTTGATTTGCATCTCCCTGATGATTAGTGATGTAGCTCCTGAAATTCTTTGTGAAGGTAGAAAGATATAAGTTAAAGTGTGCAGCAAAATCTACTGTAAGAATCAAATAGTCTAGGAATTCAAGATGATAATGATGCTTCTGGAATAAAATAAATCCTCATATTGTTGGGGTATTTAAAGGAACTCAAGAAGAAGCAAATTATTAGAATATTTTTATAGGAAGCAAGGTTTTTTTTTTCCTTTTTATTTATTTTCAGTTTTTGGCCCACACCCTGTGGTGCTTAGGGATTACTCCTGGCTCTGTGCTCAGAATCACTCCTGGCAGGCTTGGGAGACCATATAGGATGCCAAGAAATGAACCCAGTTCTGTTCTAGATTGGCCTTGAGCAAGGCAAATGCCCTACCACCTTGCCATTGCTTCGGCTTTAGGAAGCAAGTATTTTCTTTTCTTTTTTTTTAATATTAAAAAAATACATAGTGACATTGAATCAGGGGCATTCCTACCATCAACATTGTCCTCCCTCCTCCCCTGTTCCTGGCATGCATCCTATATCCCCCCTCCTTTGCCTCCCGGGCTGTTAGTATAAGTGGTCTAGCTTGTTGTAGATTGGGTATCGAATCCATTGCCTTTGGCTTTGGATTTGGTGTTTAAGTATGCTCATTTTTTATTTCTACTCAATGTTCATACTACTGTTTTGTCTTGGTACCCTCCATTATTTCTCTTCCAATTTTTGAGGTAGAACAAAATGGTTCAAGTTATGTGGTTCTGTTAGAAGGAAAGAAAAAAGGGGGGCAAAAATAGAACAAGCAAAAAATGGGAGGAGTCCTTCTAGAGCAGGGGTCTCAAACTCAATTTACCTGGGGGCCGCAGGAGGCAAAGTCAGGGTGATCCTTGAGTGCAAAGTCAATAGTTAGCCTTGATCATTGGGGGGTGTGACCCAAACAACTAAAACAAAACAAAACAAAAAAGATTCCTCTAGGGCAGGGCCACAAAATGTTGTACGAGGGCTGCAAATGGCCCGCGGGCCGCGAGTTTGAGACCCCTGTTCTAGAGGTTATAAATATCAATTTAAGAGAATAAAGGGAAAAAGGAAGAAAAACATAAAAAGAATACAAAAAATCAAACAAACAAACAAAAACCCCAAAAAGCACCACAGCAATAAAGACATCAATCAAGCAATACCATGGTTCCGAGATATAAACAAAACAAAGCACATAAACAACCAAAAAAGAAAAAAACAAAAAAACAAAAACAAGCAACAACAATAACAAAAATATTAATTTGTGGGGTTTTTTTGCAGAGGCACAGTAAATATTGGGGAGATTAGAAAGGGTATTCCCTCAGCCTAAGAGATACAGGGTTTCTCCGCCCTTGAAGTATGCTGTCATGGGAATAACTACAGGCTCCATACATGTTCTTATTCTCTCTTCTAGGTCCTTTTGTGATGTCTGGAAACTTTCTGCTCCGTCGTGAATGATAAAATCAGGCCTCTGTAACTAGAGATCTTGGTATTTGCACAGGTCATAGGATGGAGCCTAAGGTGGAGTCTTTATGGTTCTAGAAGTTCTGTTCCATCACTGTTGTTCTGTGGTTGGTGTTCTTGGTTTTTGTACTGATCCTAGGGCAAAGCCTAGGATAGTCTTTTATTATGTTTCCAGAAGTTCTGCTTAGTTGTTTCAGTCAGACCTCTGAATTAGAGATCTTGGTTGTTGTACAGGTCGTAGGCCAAAGCCTAGACTAAGGTCTTTTTTATTGGTCCCGGGATAGGTTTTGCCCAGTCATGGTTGTCACAGTCTTCTGAAGTTAGCAATCTTGGCTTTTGCACAGATCAAAAGATGACGTGTCTTCTGATTTCTTCTTATCCTTAGGTGATGAGGTAGGACAATCTGCTCTTAGACCAAGTTGTTGCCATTTCCTCATTGTCAGGATGTCTTATCAAAACTGGTGCTTGTTGGTGTCAGAGCAGTGTTAAGAATGTCCCAGAGGGAGTTTGGTTTCTGGAGCTGTTGCGGAGAACTGTGTCAGTTCTATGTCTGAGATCTAGGGTTCAGGGTTGGATGGTCACTGTCTAATCACATGGAGTCTAAGTTGGGACCACATGGTATGTTCAAGGTGGGAGGTGCCCCTGTATTGTGAAATGTATGAGTTCTAATCCCTAGTAGATAAGAGCTTGTTTCTATATGTAAGATTTCCCTCTTTTTAGTGTGCCTGTTCAAAAAGAACTGGTGCTATATTATATTGCTGGTGGATTTGGGGGTGAGAGTGTCAGGCTCCATTATCTCTGTGTCCTGGTTTTAACTTGAGCTTTAATCCCGGGCAAGACTTTTTCTTGTAGGTTTTTGTATCAAGCAGAACCAAAAAAAGATGAAGTTAAGGAGTAGAAGAAAGCAAAAACAAGACTATATCTATAAAGGAAAAATAAATAAAAATGACTTTAAAAAATGTAATTAAGGGAACAAAGTGATGCAGGAGACTACCTTACATTTGAGGATAAACAGATTAAGAGGTAGTGTTATAGAGGTCTTAAACTTGCAAAAGAAATATTGGCTTCCCCATTGTCTTTTGAGATATTCTTGTGGGGGATGGAATCCAGATCACATTTTCATCACACACCCTGGTCTTGTTGAGTTTCAGAAATAATTTGTAGCTGGGTAGTTTGTGCACTGGGGGCTCCTTCTGGAGTTGAATATAGTATCAAGCAACAGTCCACATTTGGGGGTGGTGAGAAGGACCACAGAGCATGAGTCAGCAGGAATGTTGGTTGTAATTTCTTGCCGGGGGACAAGATGTGGAGCTGAGTGGGTGTCCCACTCAGTGGGAGCTGGGTTATGGCTTATTGGGGCAGGAGGTCGGTCTTGATACCTAATGAATTAAGAACTGATGGTAAAGAACGTTAATAAGGAGGAATATCAGATTGGGATTGGGAGGGTGAAGGGATAGTAGGATTTCTGAAGGAGGGGGAGGAGGGATTATATATAGGAGGGGCTATACACTATAGGCATGGATTGTTTACAATTTAGGTTTGGCTCTCAGAGGAGTCTTCTCTCCATGTACTCATGCCCACATAAAGACATACATTAGTGATCTATGCAAGTGTTGTTAGAGGTCTGACCCTAATAGGATGGGTCTGAGCTCTTAAGGACTGGTTGAATTAAAATAATTAGCTTAGGTATAGCTTAAGAAAGAGAAGAAAGGAGAGCAGAGGTTAAAGAGAGGAGAACAGAAAAGTAGATAAAGTAAATATAAATATAAAAAAATTTAATAAATCATGGGCCCGGAGAGATAGCACACCGGCGTTTGCCTTGCAAGCAGCCGATCCAGGACCAAAGGTGGTTGGTTCGAATCCCGGTGCCCCATATGGTCCCCCATGCCTGCCAGGAGCTATTTCTGAGCAGACAGCCAGGAGTAACTCTTGAGCATCAACGGGTGTGGCCCAAAAACCAAAAAAAAAAAAAAAAAAAAAAAATCAAATAAAGAGATTGGGTCAGTACGTCAGAGTTGGGAGGTTTTCCCAGTTTCTAGGCATTTTGTCAGTGATGGGATTAGGCCTTGCTAAATGAAGGTTTCAGGGTTAGATAATGGCTGGAGCAGTTTAGGACACAGGTTTCGCCTGATTACTAAACAATGTGTTAATGAGGCATACCTATGTGGGAGACTACCCTAGGTAGTATTGTTCATTGCTTCTTATTATCGAAGTTCCTTTCCTAAAGAGAAACTATCAGTGTGGGTTTTGTTTGACATAGATTGAATTGATGAGGAGGAGGAAGAAGAAGAAAGGGGAGAAGGAAAGAAGTAGAGAGAAGAGAGAGAGAAAGGAAATGTTAATTTGCCCAAATGTGTTTGATGACTAGGTCCTGTAATATAAGTCTGTGATTCACAGTTGACTGTTTCAGTGGTCTGAATGGTCATATGCTTCAGGTCCTAATAGAGGACATAAACCAGAGAAAAAGGATATGTTGGTTTTTTTTAATCAAGACATTTTCATAATGAAAGCTGAATATATTTAGTATAACTGAGCACTGAGGTGTCAAATTAGGGTGTCCATCCTTTGCATCCAAGAATTCCTGTGGACAGAGAAGCTGAGATGTTAATTTATACCTAGTAAGATTAAGGCACTAAAACATATTGTTAGGAAACGCTGCCACTGGAGTCTCTGGCTTCCAATCATATTCTTCTCAGTATCTGTATATGAGCTCCCTATTATTATATAGGCCTTGTAGGAAAAGGCTGATTACATACCTGTTCACTAAACCATTGTTTCCATTGTCACTGGTTTCTTTATGGTATAATGGATAGTCAAGGCTTGTGTTGTGCCTCTTCTATTTATTTTTTAGCACTTCTCCCCAGTAATTGCTGACAACTATAGTGCTTGGAGTTTCTACCCTATTAGACCATTGTATTTGTTCTTGGAGTATTATATGCATAGATATGTATATATATATATAATAGGTGTATATTCCAAGTATCTCAGAAAAGTGCTCTCATTCTGTATTTATCCTTCATCTTCTGGCTTACTTCATTTAACATAATATTGTGTAGATCCATCTATGTTGCTGCAAAATCCATGATTGTATCATTTCTAACTGCTATGTAGTATTCCATTGTTTATAAATACCACATCTTCATGATCCACTAATCTGTTGTTGGGAATCAAGATTGGTTCCAAAACTTGGCTATTGTACTGTGTGCTACGATAAATAGTGAAGTGCACACATACTTTGAGATGAATGTCCTTTTGACTTGAGGATAGATACTCAGGAGGGCAATTGGTGGGTTATATGGCAGTGCAATTCTGAGTTTATTGAGCACTCTCCACGCTGTTTTCCAGAGGGGTTGGACCAGGCAGCATTCCCACCAGCAGTGGATGAGAGTTCCTTTCTTCCGAGATCCCTGTCAACAGAGATTGTTCCCGTTTTTTTTTTTTTTTTTTGGTTTTTCGGGCCACACCCATTTGATGCTCAGGGGTTACTCCTGGCTAAGCGCTCAGAAATCGTCCCTGGCTTGGGGGAACCATATGGGACACGGGGGAATCAAACCGCTGTCCTTTCCTTGGATATCGCTTGCAAGGCAAATACCTTACCTCTAGCGCCACCTCGCCGGTCCCTGTTCCCGTTATTTTTGATGTGAGTCATCTTCACTAGTGTAAGGTGGTACCTTATTGTTGTCTTGATTTGGATTTCCCTAATGATGAGTGAAAGTGAGCATGTTTTCATGTGTCTGTTGGCCATCTTTCAGTCTTACTCAGAGAATTGTCTATTCATTTCTTCTCACCATTTTTCTATGGCTTTATTAGATTTTTTGGAGCTCAGCTTTCTGAGTGCTTTGTATATCCTAGATATCAGCCCTTTATCTAATATATTGAGTGCAAAAATTTTTTTCCCATTCCATTAACTGTCTTCTAGTATTAAGTAGGGTTTCTTTCGCCATGTAGAAATTTTTAGTTTGAAAAAAAATTTCAAATATATTTATTTAAACACCATGATTACAAACAAGTTTATAGTTGGGTTTCAGTTATAAAAAAGAATACCCTCTTTACCAAAGCAACCTTTCCACCACCAATACTCCCCATCTCCCTTCTCTCCCACGCCCTGCCTGCATTCGAGACAGGCATTCTATTTCTCACTCACTACTATTGTCATGATAGTTGACAATGTAGTAATTTCTCTAATTGAACTCACCACTCTTTGTGGTAAGCTTAATACTGTGGGCCGATCCTTCCAGTCCTTATCTCTACTGTCTTTGGGTATTATTACAATACTGTTTTTTATTTTTCTTAAATCCCACAGATGAGTGAGACTATTCTGTGTGTGTCTCTCTCCCTCTGACTTATTTCAGCCTAATAGTTTCCATGTCTATCCATGTATAGGAAAATTTTATGACTTCATTTTCCTAATGGCTGGATAGCATTCCATTGTGTATATTTACCATGGTTTCTTTAGCCACTCATCTATTGTTGGGTTGTTTCCAGATTCTGGTTTTTTTAAATAGTGCTTTAATGAATATAGATGTGCAGAAGGCATTTTTTATTGTGTTTTTATGTTCCTAGGGTATATCTCTAGGAGTGGTATAGCTGGATCATATGGGAGCTCAATTTCCAGTTTTTTTGAGGAATATCATGTTGTTTTACAGAAAGGCTGGAGTAGGTGGCAGTCCTACCAGCAGTAAATGAGAGTTCCTTTCTTCCCATATCCCCACCAGCACTGATCTTGTTCTTGTGATGTGTGCCAGTCTCTGTGGCATGAGAGAGTACTGCATATGTCTTATTTTGCAATGAAGAAACAAAACAGATACAAATACAATATGTGGCTTGCAAACTATCAAAGTCTAGGCATAGCTGCTTCCTAGGTATTGATCTTTCCACTTGCATTATTGCAGGTAGAGCAGAATGTCTTAGCAATTACACACTTTATCACAGCCATCAAGGAAGAAATCTAGGGCAATTACATCAATCATAATCACCCTGGTATGGTAGGTTAAAGTTACTTTGAATGCCTTTAAGAACTATTGTGGTGATGGTTGTTCAGAGCCTGGGTTCAAACCCCGAACCTCGTACATCTAAGACAAGTGCTATACCACTGAACTATATCCTTTTTCCCATGCCATTATGATAATTAGTGTGATCTCTTCAGCTCAAATCAGGTATTGATTAAAGGAATAATTATCCCATAAGGTGCATAGAAATCACAAATTCTTTCTCTGAGAAACCTTCCAAGTTACCAAGGGCATCTGTCCTTGTTTTGGCCTTATAACTCATAACCCACTTTTCATCCAGAACAGTAAGGAAGAAAAGGTTTAAATATATTTTTCTATGACTATGGAGGTCCATCATGTCACACATTATGGTCCTGATAGACTTTGTCAGAAGCACCAAGGAACAATGTTTTAACCATATAAGTAATTATCCTTATCACCTAAAACGATGCTAAACCAACAAGACAATCTAAGTGACCAAAATTCAATTCAAATCTTTAGGTCCACGTATATCTGGACTGCCACAAAGAGGATATAGCAACCAGACCAACCTGTGGTTGTCATCTGGGAAAAGTATGTCCAAAGTAAAATTCTTCATTTTCAGTGAAGAATTTCATTTAACTTTTCATTTATAAACCAGTGTCCACCCTCTGATAAAGACTTTAATTGTGGGGCAGCCATGATGACATCTGCTAGAATTTGCTAATCTGCTTTTGTGTGTTTACACACCAGTATTGCTGCTGGTCCACAGGATGTTGCACAAACAAGGCATGTGATCTACACCCTGACCCATATTGATAGCTCCCATGTGATCTGTTGACGTTTCTACAAATACTTAAAGCACTCAACCACATTCAAGTGCAGGCCAGGAGTTTCTCATTTGTCCTTATCATTACCTAGAAAGTTACAAAGAATAGATAAAGCCCCTTGGATGACAGCCATAGTCATCAAAATATCTTGAACTAAATCAGTGTTTACATTAGGAGAAAGTAAAGTATATAGGTCAGAGATACTTTTAACTGATTTTGAGATGTCAGTTCCTATACTGAAAAGTACCAAATGCTTGAGGATTATGAAGACCATGGAAAATCCATTAAAATACCTTGGCTATTATTATCTCGCCATTAAGAAACTTTTGCAACACAAGGTACACCATTGTCAGAGCACAGAAATCTAAAAACATGATGCAGAGAGTTTCAAGGGATGCAACTGAGTTACTAGAGCCTATTGATTGGACTATATCAGAAACACTAAAGTTGAAAAGTTGTCAGCAACAGTGAGGAAACTACTGAGTAAGTACCCAAGACAAGGACAGAAGTCCAGTGTAGTGTAAGAAGTCACACTCTGCAGTTTGACCTCATTTACTGAGACATATCTGTCACATATTTTTAGAAGTACAAGTACAACATAAAGCCTTTACATTAGAAATGGCTTACTCTGTGGTTAGGCTGTAACCAGTGTAGACCACATTTAGTACAGTGACAGATATGGGCAGCAATGGAATTTATTGGGGCACTGTAAACTTCATCAGTGTGACTTCTGTTGATCTCATTGTGCATGGACCCTGTGCATGGATATCTACCTGAGAGATCTAAGTGGTTGACTCAGCACCTATAGTTTTCTTTGATGATTCAGGTCTACAAGAAGAAAGAAATATTTACTTTGCCAGTATATAGTTTCCCAAGTACAAACGAAAGGCATCAGTCCAAGATTCATCCTAGTAGGGATATTGATTTGACTTGACCAATGCCCTTGATCCTCCCACTTTAGGGACACTGAGAATGAATAACCATGGCAGCTCTAAACACTCTTATTAGGTTTCAGTGAATCAGGCCAAGGCTTTTCATTTGTGAGTGTATTGGGAAGAAGGGATGACATAAGTGGTAGAGAGAAGAGACTGAATCTGGGGCCTCACTAAGTCAGTTGCTTTGCCTCAGAAAGAATAAGGAAGGAGAAGGCAAAGTTTGGAGAACTTCCCTATTAGAAATAATTGCTATTTTTCTTTTTTTTTTTTTCAAATGGAGCAAAAATACCATGGGGCAAAAGCAGCACTATTCTTCAATATTGAATATCTAATTTCACAAGTAAGTTTATTCAACCTTCCCACATTGACATTCCAAATTGACTCAACCCAAAATGGGAGAGTTGGACTTAAGAGTCCCAAGATCTTGGGATGCAGTTAAACAAGAACTGGGCTGCAAACTAATAACTGCTTTTCAAGAGGATTGTATGTGGGTGGAAGGCTGGGTCCAAAATCTAAGAAGTACTTCCAGATGGAGCTGTCTCATCTCCTCAGAGACTAGGGGGAAGATCGTCAGTCCTATTAAGCTAGCTCAAACTAGAGCAGCAAAAATATTTTCATGCAGCTCTTCCCAATGAGGAAACTTCTCTGACATTTGTGGAGATGCACAATTAAAAAACAAACAAACAACACTGAACTATTTATTTATTTAGGCTTTGGGGCCACACCCAGTGGCTCTGTGCTCAGAAATTGCTCCTGGCAGACTCGGGGACCATGTGGGATGCTGGGGAATTGAACCCAGGTCTGTCCAAGGTTGGCCGCATGCAAAGCAAACACCCTACTAGCTTTGTTATTGCTCCAGTCCTGGATGCACACATTTTTGTTTTGTTTTGGGGCCACACCTGTTGACGCTCAGGGGTTACTCTTGGCTATGCCATCAGAAATTCCTCCTGGCTTGAGCGACCATATGGGATTTGGGGGGGGGGGGCGGGGTCGAACCATGGTCTGTCCTAGGCTAGCGCTTGCAAGACAGACACCTTACCTCTAGCGCCACCTCTCTGGCCCCAAGGATGCACAAATTTTTATGACTAATTCCTACCATACATTTAAATATAAAAGCAACAGGAACAATAGGCTGCAGTTCAATCACAGACCATGGATGCTCTCCTTCCCAGGTAAGGTCAATCTGAATTCCATTAGCTGAGACCAGATGACAGACAGGTGACAGCCTGTCCCCACCACCACCACCATCACCACCACTCCAACAAGATGGGCAACAGTTCAGAATCTGTTTTCCAAAGATCTGTAAAGGCTTAAATTCTTCCCCCAAAAGTTTCCCAGCATTACTTTCATGTGTGTAGATCTTAGCTCCCTATTGGCGACAAATCTTAACCTCACTGTACTGTTTCCCTGAAACCAGCTGAAGTTGCGACAGATGAAGGACAGAGCAAGATGCTAATATGAGAGACTGTGCTTCCAGCAAGTTATACTGACTTTTAAGATATACAGACAGCATTTTATTCTAGCAAACATCCAATGTTTTCAGTCCATCAAAAGCACTGAATTTAGTATGTCAAAGTCATTGTGCATGCTATTTTAGCCTCAGGAACTGTGGCAGCCACAGCCCTGTTTTTCAGCAGGCTGAAATTTGTGACTTTTTGCACTCTGAGTTCACTTTAATTTAGGTCTTCTGCAGTAAAAATTTTCTGAGCCAGCGATACGTACCCAGGTATGCCATATGGTTTCCCCCCGCCCCCTTTAGTCTGCTAGAAAGTAATTCCTGAGTACAGAGCCATAAATATTCCCTGAGCAGGGCATAGAAAAATAACAAAACAAAAAAAAAAAAGATACAGCTTTCAAGGCCCAGAGAAACAGCACAGCAGGTAGGGTACTTGCTTTTCAAGAGGGCCAACCCAGGTTGATCTCCAGCATTCCATGATCCCCTGAAGACTATCAGGTATAATTCTCCAGTACAGAGCCAGAAGTAAGCCCTGTGTATCTTCAGCTGTGTCTCAAAAACAAAAACAAAACAAAGCAATACAGCTTTCTCTAATGA
This sequence comes from Suncus etruscus, assembly GCF_024139225.1. Classification (NCBI taxonomy): domain Eukaryota; kingdom Metazoa; phylum Chordata; class Mammalia; order Eulipotyphla; family Soricidae; genus Suncus; species Suncus etruscus. The sequence continues at coordinate 70,121,369 of NC_064850.1, forward strand.
TAGTCCTTATAACAAGAAATTTTCTAGATTTCTTGGATTTGGGGGTCCACCACCCTAAGTGGTTCTCAGGGCTTACTCATGGTTCTACACTCACTGCTGGTAGTGCTGGAAAGCCACAGTAAATGTCCTCCACACTGTATTATTTCTCTGGGCATTCTTTTTGGATCTCTTTACATTTTAGTAAGTTACCTCATCAGCATTATAAATCATTCTGGCACATATATACTCAATGCCTCTATAAAGGGTTCCCACAGGAATTGTCTCAGGCAAATTGGAGAGGATTAATATTTCCGATAGCAGTTTCAATGCTGTGTTAAAAAACAAAGATATGTTACTGTAATATCTGCATGAATCTAAGATTAATATATGGTGAAAATATGAATGTTTTGTTGTTTTATTTTTTGATTGCTAGGGATTGAAAACCCAGGGACACATGCAAGGCAAGTGTTGTGTCACTGAGTTATATCCCCAACCACCGTTAGCATTTTTATCAAGTATTCTTTCATCTCTCAAGCCAAGCAGTCAGGTCCTAAAATTCCACCTGGTTCTTTTACCCATAGTTGTTAATATTCCTTTATGTGCATGGTCACAATTGTCTGAAAGAAGCAGAATGTAATGTTCATTGTTGATATGGGGTAATACTGAGGCTCATCACCAGAAGAACAAAAGTATTCCATCCATGTTAGAGTTAGTAACCATCAGGACTCCTTTGGATAGTTGGGTTAAAACCTATTTCCCAGCACTCAGCCTACAACTTCAGCAATGAAATGGAGACTCATTTATTGCCTGATAGTATAATATTGTCATTAAGGGGCTTGGGATGTAATTATGTGGTAAAGTACATGTATTGAATTTGTAATACTTTGCATTTGTAATTCTAGGCATCTCCTCCTACAGATACATACATGCACACACAGAAAAATGCACACACATATATATGTATACACTCACACATATATGCAACAAGCTCCATGAACTTCCCTAAACTCTAGTCTGCAGGATTCTGATTTATCCTGTTCCAAAAAGCAATTGCCTCTACCAATATCACATCCTTGTTGCCAAAACTGACAAGAACAATGAAATATCTGAGGCATAACCTATTTACACTGTAACAAGTTAGCTTGCCATAGTTTCAAGAATGAGGATAAAAGACAAGGCTCCTAAGTCAAAGACAAAGGACCTTACTTCTTACAACATCTCTGGGGAGAATATCAGCAGTGTCATGCTCCAATCTGAAGACCTGGTTTTCAAAGGGAAATGCAGAGTACCATGTGTCATCTGTATGTATAGTAGGCTGTGCTATACAAAAAGAACTCTTAACAAATATAACACAAACATTTTAAAAATAGGCAATAAGCCCGTCTTCCCTTTAGAAAGGAATAGTTCTTTTTTATTTTATTTTTTTACAAGTTTTTCACAATTGTATTTCAGTTACATAGTGACAGTGAATTAGGGTCATTCCCACCACCAGTGTTGACCTCCCTTCACCATAGTTATCAGCATGCATCCTGTACCTCCATCCTAAGCCCCCTAGACTCATAATAGGTCCATTTTGTGAATAGCTTGTATAATTTGGATCTCTTATTTCTACTGTCATTGACATTGATTTATGTATTTAGGGCTGACCATTTTTTATTTCCACTCTATGTTCCTGGGATTGTTTGGCCTCTGAGTCACATCCATTTTTTCCCCTTTTTCTCAGTTTATAGGGAGACATAAATATGAGGCAGAACCAGGTGATTCATGTTCTGTGTTCTGTAAAAAAAAGAAAAAGGCAGAAGCCCCGATCTAGAAGCTATAAATATAAACTACATTGACTAAAAGGGGGGCAGATGTGGCAAGTTTTGTTTTTGTTTTTGTTTTTGCATAGGCACAGTAAACATTGGGGGAAATTGGAAATAAAATTTCCTTAGCCTAAGAGATATAGGGTGTCTCTACCCTTGAAGCATACTGTCACGAGCATTCAAGCATGTTAATTGTCAAACCCCAAGGTCTTTCTTTATGATCCCAGGAAAAGTTCTGTTAAGTCGCGGTTGTCAAAGTCAGTCTTCTGTAATTAGAGATCTTGGTTTTTGCACAGATCCTAGGATAAAGTTTAGAAAGGAATAGTTATTTCATGAACTGTTGGCATACCTACACTTTGTTCCAGGAGGAGGTATTTTCTTTGAAGACTGTTCATTATACAAACATAACTATCTTCATTAAAGATGTGTAAAATAGGGCCGGGCGGTGGCGCTAGAGGTAAGGTGTCTGCCTTGCCAGCGCTAGCCTAGGACGGACCGCGGTTCGATCCCCCGGTGTCCCATATGGTCCCCCAAGCCAGGAGCGACTTCTGAGCGCATAGCCAGGAGTAACCCATGAGCATCACTGGGTGTGGCCCAAAAACCAAAAAAAAAAAAAAAAAAAAAAAGATGTGTAAAATACAGGAGACTGATAAAAAGCCACCTTCCAACAAACTGTAATGACATTTATCTGAAATTCCTAGCTATGAAAGTTTCTGAAAATATATTTATTCTAGCCAACTTTACCCTTAAAGTAAAGGGTGTAATTCCATGGTAAATTACATCTGACAAAATACCAAGACAGGTTAAACAACAACAAACTATTTTCTATAAAAGGCTTAGTACAAATCTTAAATTCCTTTTTGTTTTTGTTTTTTGGCCACACCCATTTGATGCTCAGGGGTTACTCCTGGCTAAGCGCTCAGAAATTGCCCCTGGCTTGGGGGGACCATATGGGACACCGGGGGATCGAACCACGGTCCTTCCTTGGCTAGCGCTCGCAAGGCAGACACCTTACTTCTAGCGCCACCTCACCGGCCCCCAAATCTTAAATTCCTACAGTAAAATATTAAAAGATTTTCAATTTCCGTTGCAACCACTAAGGTACTGTACTTCTAAATAATAATGAGGCCTCTGAAAATAACCTACTAGGTCTTGTGATAAAAGTTATGTACACTGAAAGTTGAATTTATCATTTTATGTTATGCTTTGTATCTCTTTCCATTTTTTTTAACTATTAGAAGTATAAAATTTGGGGGCCAAAGATATGACTTAAAGTGTGGCACACTTGCCTGATATGATCCAGACCATAAGACTGATGGCCAGCCCCAAGTAGTTCCCTTGGCATTGACCTAATACCCTGATGACCTGTAAGCATTGTAGGGGATAGCCCTAGTGGATACCAAACACTGCCAATGCAAGCACTGAATCATGTGTATGTGACCTGTGTATGTAGGAATGACTCAAACCCCTGCTAAGTATGATCTATATTTTAAGATGACTTTTAAATTACTTTTTCCCTCCCCCCAATTTTTAAATTACTTTTAAGATTTTAAATATGATTGATTTGCATGCATCTGTCAAAAAACAGGCAGAAAACAGGCTGTCTGACTTATACTACTCTAAAGAATAGATTATAATTAATAAGCATAAATTTTACTTTGAGATGGCAACATTCTTTATTTGTTGGTAAGTACCTATTTCCCTAGGTAATTGTAATCTACAATTACAGAAAAATACAAATCATTTCAATGATAAGCTTACAAAAATGCCAAATGGTAGAATAAAATGGGCAAATATTAGTGTCAATTTGACTAAGATATGCAGTGCCCAGATTAAATGTTAATACTGGGCATGTCTGTGAAAGTGATTCTGGATAACATTTATAGTGAATCATGCACCCAATAAAGTGGGTGGCCTTCCCCTGTATTGATGAATAGCTGTGGATCTGTAAAACAGATAAAGGCAGAGGAAGGTGCTCACCTGCCAGTGCCCTAAGACCACCACAACATCTGAGTCAGCACCTGCACCCCAAGGCTGCGGCCATTAAATATTCATCACTCCATACCACAGAGGGACCCTCCCACAAATGATCACTGCACTTCCACAGCAATCACTGGTCACCCAAGGCGACCACTGGATCTTAGCCACTGAGGCTGATGCCCCATCAGAGCCTCCAGCTCCCACACTCTAGTCAAAGAGCCCCAGACTAACATAGAAAACACCACCACACTGCAAAGATCAAAATGGGGAGACAACTGAGAACTCCACCATGCTTAGTAAATGAAGATGCTATGATAGTTCAGAAGACTCAGTATCAGCCATCTACATAGCCTTTTTTTTTGGGGGGGGGTCCACACCTGGCAATGCTCAGGGGTTACTCCTGGCTCTATGCTCAGAAATCGCTCTAGGCAGGCTCGGGGGGACTGTATGGGGTGCCAGGATTCGAACCACCAACCTCCTGCATGCAAGGCAAATGCCTTACCTCCATGCTATCTCTCTGGCCCCCATACATAGCCTTTTTGACAAGGACTTCAGAAAGTAAATGTGGAGGATGCTCAAAGAACTCAAAGAAAGCATGGAACGAAGAGAATGAATAGTCAATAAGACACAAGATATGAAAGTAGAAATAAAAAACTTCAAACAAAAATAACAAGACTGAAAAACTTGTTAGGCAAAATGAAAAACTCACTGGATAGCCTCACCAGCAGAATAACAGCTACTGAGAACAGAATCAGTGAGTTGGAAGATTAGCTCATAACAACTTCATACAACATAAGAAGACTGAAAATGCCCTTAACATAAATGAATAGAAGGAAACAATAGACCTTTGAGATAAATTAAACAGGAACAACATAAGAATCACTGGGATCCCAGAGAGGCAGGGAAAAAAAAAGCTCACTGAAGAAGCAATAGTCAAACATCATTAGTGAGAAGTTTATGAGGAGTGCATGCAAGCACATCATTTATACCCAAAGAGTACCAGCTTAAAGAGACCCAAATAAAAGCACCATAGGCATATCCTAGTCACAGTAATGAAAACCACAGATATAAAATACTAAAAACAGCAAGATCAAATTGGGATATTAAATACAAAAAAGTATCCTTAAGATTGACAGCAGACTTATCACAGCCAATGCCTCACCCACTCAGACTCATTTGGGTGTGAAGGAAAGATACACTGCTTCATGAAAAAAATAACATCTTAGGAACTCTACCAACAAAATCAACATTAAAAAAAGAAATAAGGGGGCCGGAGAGATAGCATGGAGGTAAGATGTTTGCCTTTCATGCAGAAGGTCATCAGTTCGAATCCCGGCGTCCCATATGGTCTCCCGTGCTTGCCAGGAGCAATTTCTGAGGATGGAGCCAGGAATAACCCCTGAGCACACTGCCAGGTGTGACCCAAAAACCAAAAAAAAAAAAAAAAAAAAAAGAAATAAGGTGCTCGCTTCGGCAGCACATATACTAAAATTGGAACGATATAGAGAAGATTAGCATGGCCCCTGCGCAAGGATGACACGCAAATTCGTGAAGCGTTCCATATTTAAAAAAAAAAAAGAAATAAGGGGCAAGAGAGATAGCAAAGTGGTAGGGCATTTGCCTTGCATGCAGCTGATCCAGGACGGATGGTAGTTCGAATCCTGGCATCCCATAGGGTCTCCCAAGCCTGCTAGGAGTGATTTCTGAGCACAGAGCGGAGTAATCCCTGAGCGTGATCAGGTGTGATCCCAAAACCAAAAACAACAACAACAACAACAACAACAACAACAATAATAATAATAAATGGAAGGTGCTGGAGAGATAGCACAGCACTAGGGTGTTCTCCTGGCATGCAGCCAATCCAGGGGCATCCCATATGGTCCCCTGTGCCTGCCAGGAGCGATTTCTGAGCCCAGAGCCAGGAGTAACCCCTGAGTGTTGCCGGGTGTGAACCCAAAACAAAACAAAAAGAAATGAAGGGTTTTTTTTTTTTTTTTTTTTTTTTTTTGGGCCACACCCGGCTGTGCTCAGGGGTTACTCCTGGCTGTCTGCTCAGAAATAGCTCCTGGCAGGCACGGGGGACCATATGGGACACCGGGATTCGAACCAACCACCTTTGGTCCTGGATCGGCTGCTTGCAAGGCAAACACCACTGTGCTATCTCTCCGGGCCCTGAAGGGTCTTTTAATATGCAATACAGACCCAACAAACACACCAAACTTCTACAAAATAACAAAAAGGCACAAAATCCCATAATAGGCATCTCTCAATATTAATGAACTAATACACTGATTAATAGAGAGAATGGCAAAATGGATCAAAAAATGGAAACTAACATTTTGTTTCTTACAAGAAATGTATTTAAATATTCCGTTTTAAGACCATGTTGGAGGACAATTCTTCAAGCAAACAACTTCATTAAAAAGGCTGGGGTGGCTATATTAATATCAGACAACTTAGACTTCAGAGTTAAAGGAGTTATAAGAGACAGAGATGACCATGTCTTAATAATCAAAATATGTGTACATCAGGAAGAGACCATACTCCTAAACATATATGCACCCAATAAGGGGCCAGAACTTAAAACAATTGCTAGTAAACTTAAAGACATAAATAACAATACAATAATAGTAGGAGTCTTCAACATCACCCTGTCACCTCTTGATAGATCAACTAGGCTAAAATTTAACAAAGATATACTGGCTCTGAAGGAAGAAATAGAAGAGTGGATTATTATATATATATGATTTTATCCCCATAAAGCTTGATAAACATTATTCCTTAATGCACATGGGACATTCTCCAAGATAGACCACATGCTAGACCATAAAACATGCATCTATATAATCAAGTGGATAGAAATTATATCAATTATCTTCTCAGATCTTGGTGCACTGAAAATGGATTACAAACAGAAATGGAAAAATAACTTGAGCACTTGGATATTAAACAATTCACTTCTGAACAACTACTGAGTAAAGATGAAATCAAAGAGGAAATCAAAAGATTCCTGAAAACAAATGAAAACAAAGACACGAATTATCAGAATTTGTGGGACACAGAAAAATCATGTTAAGAGGACAATTTGGGGCCCGGAGAGATAGCACAGTGGTATTTGCCTTGCAAGCCGCCGATCCAGGACCAAAGGTGGTTGGTTCAAATCCCAGTGTCCTATATGGTCCCCCGTGCCTGCCAGGAGCTATTTCTGAGCAGACAGCCAGGAGTAAACCCTGAGCACCGCCAGGTGTGACCCAAAAACCAAAAAAAAAAAAAAAAAAAAAAAAAAAAAAAGACAATTTATAGCTTTGCAAGCATTTATTAGGAAGAACAAAAGGGCCCACACAAATAACTTAATGACAGAGCTTTAAAAAAATTGGAAAAGGAAACAACAAAATGAACCAAAAAATAGGCAGGCAGAAAGAAATGATAAAATTAAAGCAGAAATTTATGAACTGGACAACCAGAAAACAATGCAAAAATATCAATGAAAGCAAGAGTTAGTTCTTTAAAAAATAAATAAGATCCATAAAACATAAACAAGACTCTGGGCCCGGAGAGATAGCACAGCGGTGTTTGCCTTGCAAGCAGCTGATCCAGGACCTAAGGTGGTTAGTTCGAATCCCGGTGTCCCATATGGTCCCCCGTGCCTGCCAGGAGCTATTTCTGAGCAGACAGCCAGGAGTAACCCCTGAGCATCGCCGGGTGTGACCCAAAAACCAAAAACCAAAACAAAACAAAACAAAAAAAATATAAACAAGACTCACAAAAAGAGAGAAACTTAATAAACCAAATCAGAAATGAAAAAGGGTGCCACTATATATACTATGGAAATTCAAAAGGTATCGAAGATTATTTTTGAGAATCATTATGCCACAAAACAAGAGGACCCAGAAGAAATGGATAAATTATTAGAATCCTCTAACCTCTCAAGGTTGAACCAAGATGATCTGGAATATCTGAACAGACCTATCACTCAACAAAATATTAACAAATAGAATCAGACAGCTTATCAAGAAGGTTATAGATTATGAACAAATAGGATTCATTTCACAGCTGCAAGAATGGTTTAACATTCGCAAATCAAGCAATATAATAGACTATATTAACAAAAGAAAAAAATCAGATAGATAGATAGATACAGAAAGTATTTGACAAATTCCAGCACCCATTCATGATATAAATAAAACTCTACATATGGCATAGAAGGAACTTTTTTCAACATAGTCAAGGCCATTTACCACAAGCCTATGGCAAGTAATATACTCAATGAGGAAAAACTAATATCCTTTCCTCTAAGGTCTTTCATGAGAAAAGGTAGCCCCCTCTTCTAGTCAACATAGTACTGGAAGTATTTGCCATAGCAATAAGGTAAGAAAAAGATACCAAGGGCATCCAGATAGGAAAGGAAGATGTCAAGCTCTCATTGTTTGCAGATGACATGATACTATATTTAGAAAATCCTAAAGATTCTACCAATAAGCTGCTAGAAACAATAGATTTGTATAGTAAATTGTCCAGTTTCTAAATTAAAATAAAAAAAATCTATGGCTGGGCCCGGAGAAATAGCACAGCGGCGTTTGCCTTGCTAGGAGCAGATCCAGGACCTAACGTGGTTGGTTCGGATCCCAGTGTCCCATATGGTCCCCCATGCCTGCCAGGAGCTATTTCTGAGCAGACAGCCAGGAGTAACCCCTAAGCAACGCCGGGTGTGGCCCAAAAACAAACAAACAAAAAAAAACTATGGCTTTTCTATATACAAATAATGAAAGAGAAGAGATATTAAAACAATTCCATTCACAACTGTGCCTCAGAAAATCAATTACCTCAGGTCAACTTAACTAAGAAGATGAAAAACCTATACAAAGAATACTTCAAAACACAGCTTAAGAAATAAAAGATGACACAAAGAAATGGAAATATATACCCTACTTGTGAATTAGCAGAATTAACATAATATGGGCCGGAGAGATAGCATGAAGGTAAGGCGTTTGCCTTTCATGCAGAAGGTCATCGGTTCGAATCCCGGCGTCCCATATGGTCCCCCATGCCTGCCAGGAGTAATTTCTGAGCATGGAGCCAGGAGTAACCCCTGAGCAGGGCCGGGTGTGACCCGGAAAAAAAAAACAACAAACATAATAAAAATGGCAATCCTTCCCAAAGCATTGTACAAAGTTAATGCAATCCCTATTAGTGGCCGGAGAGATAGCATGGAGGTAAGGCATTTGCCTTGCATGCAGAAGGTTGGTGGTTCGAATCCCGGCATCCCATATGGTCCCCCGGGCCTGCCAGGAGCGATTTCTGAGTGTAGAGCCAGGAGGAACCCCTGAGCGCTGCTGTGTGACCCAAAAACCAAACACCAAAAAAAAAAAAAAAATACTCATTACATTCTTCAAAGAAGTGTATCAAACATTCGGAAAATTCATTTCGAACAATAAACTTTCACGAATAGCCAAAGCAATCCTTGGGAAAAAGAAGATGGGAGGCATAACTTTCCCCAACTTTAAACTGTACTATAAAGCAGTAGTTATTAAAAAGCATGATATTGGAATAAAGACAGATCTTTAGATCATTGGAATAGACTTCAATTCTGAGACTGACCACTAGGTCCATCAATCTGTGATAAAGGATCAAGAAATACAAAGTTGGGGTTGGAGCAATAGCATAGTGGGCAGGGCATTTGCCTTATACATGAATGTCCTCGATTTGATCCCCAGCATCCCATATGGTTCATTGAGCCTGCCAAGAATGATTTCTGAGTGCAGAGCCAGGAGTAACCCCTGAGCTCCAGCAGGTGTGGCCCCAAAACAATAACAGAAAAAAAAGTGGAGCAAGAAAAGCTTCTTCAACAAGTGGAGCTGAGAAAACTTGTCAACTACATGCAAAAAAAAAAATAAAAGTGAATTCACACTTATTTTTAACACCATACACAAATTAAAATGGATTAAAGACCATGGTATTAGACCTGAAACTAAAAGGTACATAGAGGAAAACATAGAAAGAACACTCCATTGAAACTACGCCTGCCTAGTGGGACCCAACTCTGAAAAATTGTGAGTGCTGCCTGTGTGTGTCTGTCTACTGTCCTGCCGCGTGAACCTCTTGGGGGTGGGCTGAAAAGAGGATCCAGAAGAGCACGGTTGCTCCGCTTCGTGGCCCTGCGCTCTTTTTAAGGAAAGAACACCATTGCAACAAGAAGAAAAAATCACACTAAGAACTGTGCTGGATCACTGAAGCCCAGCATTTCTCTCTGGGCTGTCTTCTCTGCTGCGTGCTAGGGCCTAAGATTTGATCCTGTGTGAGGCTTCATCCACTGAAGACTCCCCTCCCTTGGAGGCAAGTCGACCCATCCAGAAAGGGCGAAGCCAGAGGAGTGTGGCTGTCTACATCATTTAGCCAATGAATACCACCACAACACATAGAAAATCGACAATACAAGTGTGACAATGGGGAAACAACGCAGGCCAGCATCAGACATAGAGAATGAAGAAGACAATTCTGAGGACCAGATAATGACCAACCAACTAATCAACCTCTCAGATAAGGACTTTAGACTAGCAATATGGAAGATGCTCAAAGAACTAAAAGAAACCATGGATCGAGTTGAACAGAACACCAGTAAGAACCAAGAAAATATGAAGACAGAAATCACAAAACTCCAAACTGAAATAACATGTCAACTAACAGGCCTGAAAAACTCAGTAAATGAAGTGAATGACAAAATGGATAAACTCTGGGACAGGGTATCAGAAGCTGAGAATAGACTTGGTGCTGTGGAAGATGAGATAAATAACAATTCCATATAGCGGGAGAGATTGGAAAAAAAAAACTTAGAGCAAATGAACAGAGAGTGGAAAAATTAGCCAAAGAATGGGAACAGAGGAAAATAGAAGTCTATGATAAGCTCAACAGAAACAACTTAAGAATCATTGGAGTCCCAGAGACCCAGGAAGAAAATCTCCGGGAAGAATCAACAGTCAAGAACATCATTAAAGGGGCCGGAGAGATAGCATGGAGGTAAGGCATTTGCCTTTCATGCAGGAGGTCATTGGTTCGAATCCCGGCGCCCCATATGGTCCCCTGTGCCTGCCAGGAGCAATTTCTGAGCCTGGAGCCAGAAATAACCCCTGAGCACTGCTGGGTGTGACCCAAAAACCACAAAAAAAAAAAAAAAAAAAAAAAAACATCATTAAAGGGGCCGGGTAGGTGGCGCTGGAGGTAAGGTGTCTGCCTTGCAAGCGCTAGCCAAGAAAGGACCGCGGTTCGATCCCCCGGCGTCCCATATGGTCCCCCCAAGCCAGGGGCGATTTCTGAGCACATAGCCAGGAGTAACCCCTGAGTGTCAAACGGGTGTGGCCCAAAAACCAAAAAAAAAAAAAAAAGAACATAATTAAAGAGAAACTTCCAGAGCTAAAGAATATATGTGATCAAATCCTGCATGCTCGAAGAGTACCAACCAAAAGAGACCCCAGAAAAAATATTCCAAGACACATCCTAGTCACAATGACGAATCCCACAGATAGAGACAGAATTCTGAAAACAGCAAGATCAAAAAGGAAAATTACATTCAAGGGAGCATCCTTGAGATTTACCGCAGACCTGTCACCAGAAACACTCAATGCCAGAAAGCAGTGATGGGATATTGTGACAAGACTGAATGAAATGAATGTTTCACCTAGAATACTGTACACAGCAAAACTCACTTTCCAGTTTGACAGAAGAATACATAGTTTCACAGACAAAAAACAGCTC